>NC_052307.1:83007003-83300752 GCF_016432855.1 Salvelinus namaycush
CAGGTGATGTATTGATGTTATCAGTTACAGTGTGTATTGATGGGGTTCAGTTACAGTGTGTATTGATGTTGTTCAGTTACAGTGTCTATTGATGGGGTTCAGGAACAGTGTCTATTGATGGGGTTCAGGAACAGTGTGTATTGATGGGGTTCAGTCACAGTGTGTATTGATGTTGTTCAGTTACAGTGTGTATTGATGGGGTTCAGTTACAGTGTGTGTATTGATGGGGTTCAGTTACAGTGTGTGTATTGATGGGGTTCAGTTACAGTGTGTATTGATGGGGTTCAGTTACAGTGTGTATTGATGTTGTTCAGTTACAGTGTGTATTGATGTTGTTCAGTTACAGTGTGTATTGATGTTGTTCAGTTACAGTGTGTATTGATGGGGTTCAGTTACAGTGTGTATTGATGGGGTTCAGTTACAGTGTGTATTGGTGGGGTTCAGTTACAGTGTGTATTGATGGGTTCAGTTACAGTGTGTGTATTGATGGGGTTCAGTTACAGTGTGTATTGATGGGGTTCAGTTACAGTGTGTATTGATGGGGTTCAGTTACAGTGTGTATTGATGGGGTTCAGTTACAGTGTGTATTGATGGGGTTCAGTTACAGTGTGTATTGATGGGGTTCAGTTACAGTGTGTATTGATGGGGTTCAGTTACAGTGGTGTAATGATGGGGTTCAGTTACAGTGTGTATTGATGGGGTTCAGTTACAGTGTGTATTGATGGGGTTCAGTTACAGTGTGTATTGATGGGGTTCAGTTACAGTGTGTATTGATGGGGTTCAGTTACAGTGTGTATTGATGGGGTTCAGTTACAGTGTGTGTATTGATGGGGTTCAGTTACAGTGTGTGTATTGATGGGTTCAGTTACAGTGTGTGTATTGATGGGGTTCAGTTACAGTGTGTATTGATGGGGTTCAGTTACAGTGTGTGTATTGATGGGGTTCAGTTACAGTGTTGTATTGATGGGTTCAGTTACAGTGTGTGTATTGATGGGTTCAGTTACAGTGTGTATTGATGGGTTCAGTTACAGTGTGTATTGATGGGGTTCAGTTACAGTGTCTATTGATGGGGTTCAGTTACAAGTGTCTATTGATGGGGTTCAGTTACAGTGTGTATTGATGTTGTTCAGTTACAGTGTGTATTGATGTGGTTCAGTTACAGTGTGTATTGGTGGGTTCAGTTACAGTGTGTATTGATGGGGTTCAGTTACAGTGTGTATTGATGGGGTTCAGTTAGTGTGTATTGATGTTGTTCAGTTACAGTGTGTATTGATGTTGTTCAGTTACAGTGTGTATTGATGTTGTTCAGTTACAGTGTGTATTGATGTTATCCAGTTACAGTGTGTATTGATGGGGTTCAGTTACAGTGTGTATTGATGGGGTTCAGTTACAGTGTGTATTGATGGGGTTCAGTTACAGTGTGTATTGATGTTATTGAGTTACAGTGTGTATTGATGGGGTTCAGTTACAGTGTGTATTGATGGGGTTCAGTTACAGTGTGTATTGATGTTATCCAGTTACAGTGTGTATTGATGGGGTTCAGTTACAGTGTGTATTGATGGGGTTCAGTTACAGTGTGTATTGATGGGGTTCAGTTACAGTGTGTATTGATGGGGTTCAGTTACAGTGTGTATTGATGTTGTTCAGTTACAGTGTGTATTGATGTTGTTCAGTTACAGTGTGTATTGATGGGGTTCAGTTACAGTGTGTATTGATGGGGTTCAGTTACAGTGTGTATTGGTGGGGTTCAGTTACAGTGTGTATTGATGGGGTTCAGTTACAGTGTGTGTATTGATGGGGTTCAGTTACAGTGTGTATTGATGGGGTTCAGTTACAGTGTGTATTGATGGGGTTCAGTTACAGTGTGTATTGATGGGGTTCAGTTACAGTGTGTATTGATGGGGTTCAGTTACAGTGTGTATTGATGGGGTTCAGTTACAGTGTGTGTATTGATGGGGTTCAGTTACAGTGTGTGTATTGATGGGGTTCAGTTACAGTGTGTGTATTGATGGGGTTCAGTTACAGTGTGTGTATTGATGGGGTTCAGTTACAGTGTGTGTATTGATGGGGTTCAGTTACAGTGTGTGTATTGATGGGGTTCAGTTACAGTGTGTGTATTGATGGGGTTCAGTTACAGTGTGTATTGATGGGGTTCAGTTACAGTGTGTATTGATGGGGTTCAGTTACAATGTCTATTGATGGGGTTCAGTTACAGTGTGTATTGATGGGGTTCAGTTACAGTGTGTATTGATGTTGTTCAGTTACAGTGTGTATTGATGTTGTTCAGTTACAGTGTGTATTGGTGGGGTTCAGTTACAGTGTGTATTGATGGGGTTCAGTTACAGTGTGTATTGATGGGGTTCAGTTAGTGTGTATTGATGTTGTTCAGTTACAGTGTGTATTGATGTTGTTCAGTTACAGTGTGTATTGATGTTATCCAGTTACAGTGTGTATTGATGGGGTTCAGTTACAGTGTGTATTGATGGGGTTCAGTTACAGTGTGTATTGATGGGGTTCAGTTACAGTGTGTATTGATGTTATTGAGTTACAGTGTGTATTGATGGGGTTCAGTTACAGTGTGTATTGATGGGGTTCAGTTACAGTGTGTATTGATGTTATCCAGTTACAGTGTGTATTGATGGGGTTCAGTTACAGTGTGTATTGATGGGGTTCAGTTACAGTGTGTATTGATGGGGTTCAGTTACAGTGTGTATTGATGGGGTTCAGTTACAGTGTGTATTGATGGGGTTCAGTTACAGTGTGTATTGATGGGGTTCAGTTACAGTGTGTATTGATGGGGTTCAGTTAGTGTGTATTGATGGGGTTCAGTTACAGTGTGTATTGATGTTATCCAGTTACAGTGTGTATTGATGGGGTTCAGTTACAGTGTGTATTGATGTTGTTCAGTTACAGTGTCTATTGATGGGGTTCAGGAACAGTGTGTATTGATGTTGTTCAGTTACAGTGTGTATTGATGGGGTTCAGTCACAGTGTGTATTGATGTTGTTCAGTTACAGTGTGTATTGATGGGGTTCAGTTACAGTGTGTATTGATGGGGTTCAGTTACAGTGTGTATTGATGGGGTTCAGTTACAGTGTGTATTGATGGGGTTCAGTTACAGTGTGTATTGATGGGGTTCAGTTACAGTGTGTATTGATGGGGTTCAGTTACAGTGTGTATTGATGGGGTTCAGTTACAGTGTGTATTGATGGGGTTCAGTTACAGTGTGTATTGATGTTATCCAGTTACAGTGTGTATTGATGGGGTTCAGTTACAGTGTGTATTGATGGGGTTCAGTTACAGTGTGTATTGATGGGGTTCAGTTACAGTGTGTATTGATGGGGTTCAGTTACAGTGTGTATTGATTTTGTTCAGTTACAGTGTGTATTGATGTTGTTCAGTTACAGTGTGTATTGATGTTATTCAGTTACAGTGTGTATTGATGGGGTTCAGTTACAGTGTGTATTGATGTTATTCAGTTACAGTGTGTATTGATGTTATCCAGTTACAGTGTGTATTGATGTTATTCAGTTACAGTGTGTATTGATGGGGTTCAGTTACAGTGTGTATTGATGGGGTTCAGTTACAGTGTGTATTGATGTTGTTCAGTTACAGTGTGTATTGATGGGGTTCAGTCACAGTGTGTATTGATGGGGTTCAGTTACAGTGTGTATTGGTGGGGTTCAGTTACAGTGTGTATTGATGTTGTTTAGTTACAGTGTGTATTGATGTTGTTCAGTTACAGTGTGTATTGATGGGGTTCAGTTACAGTGTGTATTGATGGGGTTCAGTTACAGTGTGTATTGATGGGGTTCAGTTACAGTGTGTATTGATGTTATCCAGTTACAGTGTGTATTGATGGGGTTCAGTTACAGTGTGTATTGATGTTATCCAGTTACAGTGTGTATTGATGGGGTTCAGTTACAGTGTGTATTGATGTTGTTCAGTTACAGTGTGTATTGATGGGGTTCAGTTACAGTGTGTATTGATGGGGTTCAGTTACAGTGTGTATTGATGGGGTTCAGTTACAGTGTGTATTGATGTTATCCAGTTACAGTGTGTATTGATGTTATCCAGTTACAGTGTGTATTGATGGGGTTCAGTTACAGTGTGTATTGATGGGGTTCAGTTACAGTGTGTATTGATGGGGTTCAGTTACAGTGTGTATTGATGTTGTTCAGTTACAGTGTGTATTGATGGGGTTCAGTTACAGTGTGTATTGATGTTATCCAGTTACAGTGTGTATTGAATGGGTTCAGTTAGTGTGTATTGATGTTGTTCAGTTACAGTGTGTATTGATGGGGTTCAGTCACAGTGTGTATTGATGTTGTTCAGTTACAGTGTGTATTGATGTTGTTCAGTTACAGTGTGTATTGATGGGGTTCAGTTACAGTGTGTATTGATGGGGTTCAGTTACAGTGTGTATTGATGTTGTTCAGTTACAGTGTGTATTGATGGGGTTCAGTTACAGTGTGTATTGATGGGGTTCAGTTACAGTGTGTATTGATGGGGTTCAGTTACAGTGTGTATTGATGGGGTTCAGTTACAGTGTGTATTGATGTTATCCAGTTACAGTGTGTATTGATGTTATCCAGTTACAGTGTGTATTGATGGGGTTCAGTTACAGTGTGTATTGATGGGGTTCAGTTACAGTGTGTATTGATGGGGTTCAGTTACAGTGTGTATTGATTTTGTTCAGTTACAGTGTGTATTGATTTTGTTCAGTTACAGTGTGTATTGATGTTGTTCAGTTACAGTGTGTATTGATGTTATTCAGTTACAGTGTGCATTGATGGGGTTCAGTTACAGTGTGTATTGATGTTATTCAGTTACAGTGTGTATTGATGTTATCCAGTTACAGTGTGTATTGATGTTATTCAGTTACAGTGTGTATTGATGGGGTTCAGTTACAGTGTGTATTGATGGGGTTCAGTTACAGTGTGTATTGATGGGGTTCAGTTACAGTGTGTATTGATGGGGTTCAGTTACAGTGTGTATTGATGTTATCCAGTTACAGTGTGTATTGAATGGGTTCAGTTACAGTGTGTATTGATGTTATCCAGTTAGTGTGTATTGATGGGGTTCAGTTACAGTGTGTATTGATGTTATGCAGTTACAGTGTGTATTGATGGGGTTCAGTTACAGTGTGTATTGATGTTGTTCAGTTACAGTGTCTATTGATGGGGTTCAGGCACAGTGTGTATTGATGTTGTTCAGTTACAGTGTGTATTGATGGGGTTCAGTCACAGTGTGTATTGATGTTGTTCAGTTACAGTGTGTATTGATGGGGTTCAGTTACAGTGTGTATTGATGGGGTTCAGTTACAGTGTGTATTGATGGGGTTCAGTTACAGTGTGTATTGATGGGGTTCAGTTAGTGTGTATTGATGGGGTTCAGTTACAGTGTGTATTGATGGGGTTCAGTTACAGTGTGTATTGATGGGGTTCAGTTACAGTGTGTATTGATGGGGTTCAGTTACAGTGTGTATTGATGTTATCCAGTTACAGTGTGTATTGATGTTATCCAGTTACAGTGTGTATTGATGTTATCCAGTTACAGTGTGTATTGATGGGGTTCAGTTACAGTGTGTATTGATGGGGTTCAGTTACAGTGTGTATTGATTTTGTTCAGTTACAGTGTGTATTGATTTTGTTCAGTTACAGTGTGTATTGATGTTGTTCAGTTACAGTGTGTATTGATGTTATTCAGTTACAGTGTGTATTGATGGGGTTCAGTTACAGTGTGTATTGATGTTATTCAGTTACAGTGTGTATTGATGTTATTCAGTTACAGTGTGTATTGATGTTATCCAGTTACAGTGTGTATTGATGGGGTTCAGTTACAGTGTGTATTGATGTTGTTCAGTTACAGTGTGTATTGATGTTGTTCAGTTACAGTGTGTATTGATGGGGTTCAGTCACTGTGTATTGATGGGGTTCAGTCACAGTGTGTATTGGTGGGGTTCAGTTACAGTGTGTATTGATGTTGTTTAGTTACAGTGTGTATTGATGTTGTTCAGTTACAGTGTGTATTGATGGGGTTCAGTTACAGTGTGTATTGATGGGGTTCAGTTACAGTGTGTATTGATGTTATCCAGTTACAGTGTGTATTGATGTTATCCAGTTACAGTGTGTATTGATGGGGTTCAGTTACAGTGTGTATTGATGTTATCCAGTTACAGTGTGTATTGATGGGGTTCAGTTACAGTGTGTATTGATGGGGTTCAGTTACAGTGTGTATTGATGGGGTTCAGTTACAGTGTGTATTGATGGGGTTCAGTTACAGTGTGTATTGATGGGGTTCAGTTACAGTGTGTATTGATGGGGTTCAGTTACAGTGTGTATTGATGGGGTTCAGTTACAGTGTGTATTGATGGGTTTCATTTACAGTGTGTATTGATGGGGTTCAGTTACAGTGTGTATTGATGGGGTTCAGTTACAGTGTGTATTGATGGGGTTCAGTTACAGTGTGTATTGATGTTATCCAGTTACAGTGTGTATTGATGGGGTTCAGTTACAGTGTGTATTGATGGGGTTCAGTTACAGTGTGTATTGATGGGGTTCAGTTACAGTGTGTATTGATGGGGTTCAGTTACAGTGTGTATTGATGGGGTTCAGTTACAGTGTGTATTGATGTTATCCAGTTACAGTGTGTATTGATGTTATCCAGTTACAGTGTGTATTGATGGGGTTCAGTTACAGTGTGTATTGATGGGGTTCAGTTACAGTGTGTATTGATGGGGTTCAGTTACAGTGTGTATTGATTTTGTTCAGTTACAGTGTGTATTGATGTTGTTCAGTTACAGTGTGTATTGATGTTATTCAGTTACAGTGTGTATTGATGGGGTTCAGTTACAGTGTGTATTGATGTTATTCAGTTACAGTGTGTATTGATGTTATCCAGTTACAGTGTGTATTGATGTTATTCAGTTACAGTGTGTATTGATGGGGTTCAGTTACAGTGTGTATTGATGTTGTTCAGTTACAGTGTGTATTGATGTTGTTCAGTCACAGTGTGTATTGATGTTGTTCAGTTACAGTGTGTATTGATGGGGTTCAGTTACAGTGTGTATTGATGGGGTTCAGTTACAGTGTGTATTGATGGGGTTCAGTTACAGTGTGTATTGATGGGGTTCAGTTACAGTGTGTATTGATGGGGTTCAGTCACAGTGTGTATTGATGTTGTTCAGTTAGTGTGTATTGATGGGGTTCAGTTACAGTGTGTATTGATGTTGTTCAGTTACAGTGTGTATTGATGTTGTTCAGTTAGTGTGTATTGATGTTGTTCAGTCACAGTGTGTATTGATGTTGTTCAGTTACAGTGTGTATTGATGTTATCCAGTTACAGTGTGTATTGATGTTATCCAGTTACAGTGTGTATTGATGGGGTTCAGTTACAGTGTGTATTGATGGGGTTCAGTTACAGTGTGTATTGATGGGGTTCAGTTACAGTGTGTATTGATGGGGTTCAGTTACAGTGTGTATTGATGGGGTTCAGTTACAGTGTGTATTGATGTTATCCAGTTACAGTGTGTATTGATGGGGTTCAGTTACAGTGTGTATTGATGGGGTTCAGTTACAGTGTGTATTGATGTTGTTCAGTTACAGTGTGTATTGATGGGGTTCAGTCACAGTGTGTATTGATGGGGTTCAGTCACAGTGTGTATTGATGGGGTTCAGTTACAGTGTGTATTGATGTTGTTTAGTTACAGTGTGTATTGATATTGTTCAGTTACAGTGTGTATTGATGGGGTTCAGTTACAGTGTGTATTGATGGGGTTCAGTTACAGTGTGTATTGATGGGGTTCAGTTACAGTGTGTATTGATGGGGTTCAGTTACAGTGTGTATTGATGTTATCCAGTTACAGTGTGTATTGATGGGGTTCAGTTAGTGTGTATTGATGTTATCCAGTTACAGTGTGTATTGATGGGGTTCAGTTACAGTGTGTATTGATGTTGTTCAGTTACAGTGTGTATTGATGGGGTTCAGTTACAGTGTGTGTTGATGGGGTTCAGTTACAGTGTGTATTGATGTTATCCAGTTACAGTGTGTATTGATGTTATCCAGTTACAGTGTGTATTGATGGGGTTCAGTTACAGTGTGTATTGATGGGGTTCAGTTACAGTGTGTATTGATGGGGTTCAGTTACAGTGTGTATTGATGGGGTTCAGTTACAGTGTGTATTGATGGGGTTCAGTTACAGTGTGTATTGATGTTATCCAGTTACAGTGTGTATTGATGTTGTTCAGTTACAGTGTGTATTGATGGGGTTCAGTTACAGTGTGTATTGATGTTGTTCAGTTACAGTGTGTATTGATGGGGTTCAGTTACAGTGTGTATTGATGGGGTTCAGTTACAGTGTGTATTGATGGGGTTCAGTTTCAGTGTGTATTGATGTGTCAGTGATGCATCTGTCTGGCCTCTATAGACTTTGTGCTGTGTAGCCTACTCTTCAATACATTTCATTATGGATGCAATTCAATTATTCATATATCTGTGTGTCTGTGTGTGGTGTGCGTGTGTCCAGGACTGCTCTGACCCTGGGCTGTGAGTATGCCTGTAAGGACGCGGTGGAGGTCCTTCTGAAGAGCGGCGCCGACGTGACGGCCGTGGACAGCTTTGGCCACGACAGTTTCCACTACGCCCGCCTCAGCAAAAACCAGGAGCTGGTCAGCCTTTTCAAGACCTACCTCGACAACGTCACCAAAGGTCAGAGCACGGCTGTGTCCCGATTTGACCCGTAGGACCTATGACCTATGCCCTAGGAACTCCTGTAGATGTGTTTTTCACCCTGTGTGAGCGCTGCCCTGCGGACAAAGTTAACATTTAATTTTCCTGTTTAAACTGTCAGCAATTTTCAAAACTGTGAAACGTGTTTTATCGACTTCAAATACTATAATCATCGTCCGTGCCTGGCAGGGAGAGGGAGGTTTTGATGTTTTCCTGTATCTTTCAAATGAGAACTTGATGTTTTCTTAGCCTCAGTAGGGGGGAGACAGGAGCAGCTAGCCCAGAATGAAGAGGTTCTGAGATGTTTCTATCTGCAGTGTAAGCTGTAACTCAGCCGGTGCCTCAGAAATACAGAAACCACAGGAGACTGCCGAAAACACCCATTCACCCAGAAGATCAAAAAGAGAGCAAGGCGTAAAAATAACATGTCTATTGAAAAGCACCAGGTTAAAAAGTCATGCTGCAGAGAAAGTAGTTATACACAGAATGAAATGGCCTCTGGGAAATTTGCAGCAAAGGTGAAAAATAGGATTGTGCTTTTAGGGAAGGTAACCCGAGTTCAAGTGTGTCAGCTTTCTTCTTTCAGAGGGAATTTATGGTTGTTCATTCAGCGCGGCGTGTGGCTTTGCAGAGTGTTTTAATGTGTGTTTTTATCAAGGCTATGTGAAATAGAGTGCATAAAATGTCCCCAACAGATCTCCTTCACATGAACTTTGTGTATAGAGCCATGCTTTTATCAAGGCCCACTAAACTCTAGGTAAAGGGCCCACTAAACTCTAGGTAAAGGGCCCACTCAACTAGAACTCTAGGTAAAGGGCCCACTCAACTAGAACCCTAGGTAAAGGGCCCACTCAACTAGAACCCTAGGTAAAGGGCCCACTCAACTAGAACTCTAGGTAAAGGGCCCACTCAACTAGAAACCTAGGTAAAGGGCCCACTCAACTAGAACCCTAGGTAAAGGGCCCACTCAACTAGAACCCTAGGTAAAGGGCCCACTCAACTAGAACCCTAGGTAAAGGGCCCACTCAACTAGAACCCTAGGTAAAGGGCCCACTCAACTAGAAACCTAGGTAAAGGGCCCACTCAACTAGAAACCTAGGTAAAGGGCCCACTCAACTAGAACCCTAGGTAAAGGGCCCACTCAACTAGAAACCTAGGTAAAGGGCCCACTCAACTAGAACTCTAGGTAAAGGGCCCACTCAACTAGAAACCTAGGTAAAGGGCCCACTCAACTAGAACTCTAGGTAAAGGGCCCACTAAACTCTAGGTAAAGGGCCCTCTCAACTAGAAACCTAGGTAAAGGGCCCACTCAACTAGAACTCTAGGTAAAGGGCCCTCTCAACTAGAACCCTAGGTAAAGGGCCCACTCAACTAGAACCCTAGGTAAAGGGCCCACTCAACTAGAACCCTAGGTAAAGGGCCCTCTCAACTAGAAACCTAGGTAAAGGGCCCTCTCAACTAGAAACCTAGGTAAAGGGCCCTCTCAACTAGAACCCTAGGTAAAGGGCCCTCTCAACTAGAACCCTAGGTAAAGGGCCCACTCAACTAGAACTCTAGGTAAAGGGCCCACTAAACTCTAGGTAAAGGGCCCTCTCAACTAGAAACCTAGGTAAAGGGCCCACTCAACTAGAACTCTAGGTAAAGGGCCCACTCAACTAGAACCCTAGGTAAAGGGCCCTCTCAACTAGAACTCTAGGTAAAGGGCCCTCTCAACTAGAACTCTAGGTAAAGGGCCCACTCAACTAGAAACCTAGGTAAAGGGCCCACTCAACTAGAACTCTAGGTAAAGGGCCCACTCAACTAGAAACCTAGGTAAAGGGCCCGCTCAACTAGAACCCTAGGTAAAGGGCCCGCTCAACTAGAACCCTAGGTAAAGGGCCCTCTCAACTAGAACCCTAGGTAAAGGGCCCTCTCAACTAGAAACCTAGGTAAAGGGCCCACTCAACTAGAAACCTAGGTAAAGGGCCCTCTCAACTAGAAACCTAGGTAAAGGGCCCTCTCAACTAGAAACCTAGGTAAAGGGCCCTCTCAACTAGAAACCTAGGTAAAGGGCCCTCTCAACTAGAAACCTAGGTAAAGGGCCCACTCAACTAGAACTCTAGGTAAAGGGCCCACTCAACTCTAGGTAAAGGGCCCTCTCAACTAGAACCCTAGGTAAAGGGCCCACTCAACTAGAACTCTAGGTAAAGGGCCCACTCAACTAGAAACCTAGGTAAAGGGCCCACTCAACTAGAACCCTAGGTAAAGGGCCCACTCAACTAGAACTCTAGGTAAAGGGCCCACTAAACTCTAGGTAAAGGGCCCTCTCAACTAGAAACCTAGGTAAAGGGCCCACTCAACTAGAACTCTAGGTAAAGGGCCCTCTCAACTAGAACCCTAGGTAAAGGGCCCACTCAACTAGAACCCTAGGTAAAGGGCCCACTCAACTAGAACCCTAGGTAAAGGGCCCTCTCAACTAGAAACCTAGGTAAAGGGCCCTCTCAACTAGAAACCTAGGTAAAGGGCCCTCTCAACTAGAACCCTAGGTAAAGGGCCCTCTCAACTAGAACCCTAGGTAAAGGGCCCACTCAACTAGAACTCTAGGTAAAGGGCCCACTAAACTCTAGGTAAAGGGCCCTCTCAACTAGAAACCTAGGTAAAGGGCCCACTCAACTAGAACTCTAGGTAAAGGGCCCACTCAACTAGAACCCTAGGTAAAGGGCCCTCTCAACTAGAACTCTAGGTAAAGGGCCCTCTCAACTAGAACTCTAGGTAAAGGGCCCACTCAACTAGAAACCTAGGTAAAGGGCCCACTCAACTAGAACTCTAGGTAAAGGGCCCACTCAACTAGAAACCTAGGTAAAGGGCCCTCTCAACTAGAACCCTAGGTAAAGGGCCCTCTCAACTAGAACCCTAGGTAAAGGGCCCTCTCAACTAGAAACCTAGGTAAAGGGCCCACTCAACTAGAAACCTAGGTAAAGGGCCCTCTCAACTAGAAACCTAGGTAAAGGGCCCTCTCAACTAGAAACCTAGGTAAAGGGCCCTCTCAACTAGAAACCTAGGTAAAGGGCCCTCTCAACTAGAAACCTAGGTAAAGGGCCCACTCAACTAGAACTCTAGGTAAAGGGCCCACTCAACTCTAGGTAAAGGGCCCTCTCAACTAGAACCCTAGGTAAAGGGCCCACTCAACTAGAACTCTAGGTAAAGGGCCCACTCAACTAGAAACCTAGGTAAAGGGCCCACTCAACTAGAACCCTAGGTAAAGGGCCCACTCAACTAGAACTCTAGGTAAAGGGCCCGCTCAACTAGAAACCTAGGTAAAGGGCCCTCTCAACTAGAAACCTAGGTAAAGGGCCCACTCAACTAGAACTCTAGGTAAAGGGCCCACTCAACTAGAACTCTAGGTAAAGGGCCCACTCAACTAGAACCCTAGGTAAAGGGCCCACTCAACTAGAACTCTAGGTAAAGGGCCCACTCAACTAGAACTCTAGGTAAAGGGCCCTCTCAACTAGAACTCTAGGTAAAGGGCCCACTCAACTAGAACTCTAGGTAAAGGGCCCACTCAACTAGAAACCTAGGTAAAGGGCCCACTCAACTAGAAACCTAGGTAAAGGGCCCACTCAACTAGAACTCTAGGTAAAGGGCCCACTCAACTAGAACTCTAGGTAAAGGGCCCTCTCAACTAGAACTCTAGGTAAAGGGCCCTCTCAACTAGAAACCTAGGTAAAGGGCCCACTCAACTAGAAACCTAGGTAAAGGGCCCACTCAACTAGAACTCTAGGTAAAGGGCCCACTAAACTCTAGGTAAAGGGCCCTCTCAACTAGAAACCTAGGTAAAGGGCCCACTCAACTAGAACTCTAGGTAAAGGGCCCTCTCAACTAGAACCCTAGGTAAAGGGCCCACTCAACTAGAACCCTAGGTAAAGGGCCCACTCAACTAGAACCCTAGGTAAAGGGCCCTCTCAACTAGAAACCTAGGTAAAGGGCCCTCTCAACTAGAACTCTAGGTAAAGGGCCCACTCAACTAGAACTCTAGGTAAAGGGCCCACTCAACTAGAACTCTAGGTAAAGGGCCCACTCAACTAGAACTCTAGGTAAAGGGCCCACTCAACTAGAACCCTAGGTAAAGGGCCCTCTCAACTAGAACTCTAGGTAAAGGGCCCACTCAACTAGAACTCTAGGTAAAGGGCCCACTCAACTAGAACTCTAGGTAAAGGGCCCACTCAACTAGAACTCTAGGTAAAGGGCCCACTAAACTCTAGGTAAAGGGCCCTCTCAACTAGAACCCTAGGTAAAGGGCCCTCTCAACTAGAAACCTAGGTAAAGGGCCCTCTCAACTAGAACCCTAGGTAAAGGGCCCACTCAACTAGAACCCTAGGTAAAGAGCCCACTCAACTAGCACTCTAGGTAATTTGCATCTAATCAAATTCCATTCTTTAGCTCTTTAGTCTACATTTGTCAGAAACTAGAATGGCTTGTTCTCCTAGTATCTTGTGCAGCATCAGCCATTTACCTTACTTAACAATTATCTTGTTGTGGCAAATTGATGTCCTTGGTTTCTGGGAGGCGGCTTTAGATGGCTTCATCGGATTTCTCCAACACCTGTTGTTTGTTTTCACGCTCAGTGCTCATTTGAGATTGGTTTCTCATCGAGCCTTTAATCATCATTACTCTGGCATAATTGCTTTTTTTGCATAAAATCTTTATGCCCATGTGAAAGTACTGTCCTTGTATCACTTCATTTCAACTTCTCTCCTCAGTCTCCTGAAAGACTTGGTTATGAGAAAACACATTGTATAGATGAAGTCATGAACGATATGAGTGACGGGCTGCTCTGACGTGTGTAAACGGACCCGTTCATTGTTTCTCATTGTATCCACAGCAAAAGAAGCTGCCAAGATGGAGCAGAAGAAGCGACAGGTAACAACGCAGCGCTCACTTTAATTGCCAACCTTCATACTGATTTCTGTGCACGGAGATGAACTATCAGCTTTAAAACAACACACATCTCCACAGAAAAGATCTCCTAGACCCTAGGGCAATGCCTCTTTCCTGCTATGTTGCCTTTTGAGCTGTTGATTAGACTGTAGTTGTTATTATTGAGCTGTATAGTAATCGCTTGACATTTCAACTGTTATTTTCTCTGGGTGAATCCATTGTTGAAAATGGTGAGCCGGCTCATAGGCTTACCAAAGGTTTGACGTGAGCTCCATCAAGCAAATAGGATGGGTTTTTATTATTGATTCTGTTAACACTTCCTCGTCAAGGCACTTCCTGGGTCATGTGTTCTGTATACATGGAGCGATAGACGGTATCTGTGAGTTCTGAACGAGCCGATCCCAACAATACTTCTTAAATTCAGTTTCTGCTCTATTGAATCTGACCACATTCACCACTCATTGATTTAATATTGAATCTGACCACATTCACCACTCATTGATTTAATATTGAATCTGACTACATTCACCACTCATTGATTTAATATTGAATCTGACCACATTCACCACTCATTGATTTAATATTGAATCTGACTACATTCACCACTCATTGATTTAATATTGAATCTGACTACATTCACCACTCATTGATTTAATATTGAATCTGACCACATTCACCACTCATTGATTTAATATTGAATCTTGAATAGAGACGGTCACAAGTGTTTTTACAAAATCCCTGTTGTGTTGAAGCTGTTTGCTTAATGGTGTATTATCATACGGTAAACAGTGAGTTGTCATGTTTTACACCAGGGGTGTCAAACTCATTTCGCATCGTGGGCCACATACGGCCTAGGGAGATGTCAAGTGGGCCGGACCATTAAAATTATACCATACTCTGCTATAAATAACCAAAATATCATGTCTTTCCTTTGTTTTGGTGTAAAGAAGCACAAGAACATTAGGAAAATATTGAAATTTAATGAACTATCCTTTTACAAAACATTTCATGAAACACCTCATATTTCCTTAGACAAATGTGCAATTTACAATTTACTGGCAAAAGCTTGTCGCTTCTCGGGACATACAAGTTCAGCCGCCTTCATCATGCATCGTTTAACAAAGTCACCGTCGGAATACGGCTTCGATGCTAATGCTATTTCGCTAGCAATTAGGTAGCTGGCTTTTACCGCTGCTTCACTGACTTCTCGGCTCTGGATGAAAGTTGACTGCTGTTTCCTCAGACCCGCCAGCAATTCGTTAATCTTATCTCTTCTCAGTTGTCCTTGCAAGCCGTCATATTTTTCGCTGTGATGAGTCTCGTAGTGGCGTCGAATATTATATTCCTTCAATACCGAAACTTGTTGCAAACACACCAAGCACGAAGGTTTTCCGTGCATCTCTGTAAATAAATAGGACGTGGTCCTAACAACGTCGTAACAAGCAGCAGATGGCGCATTGATACCGTCTGCTGTTTTCAGTCTGTCTCAGTGATGCGGCTTGTCTTCTACTCTGATGGAAAGAGTGCGCCCCTTAGCGGATAATCCATGAATTGCAGCGAATTAAAAATATTAATTCCATGTCTTTTATGCATTTTTTCCACTTTCAAATTATCCTGCGGGCCTGATCGAACCTCCTTGGGGGCCGGTTCCGGCCCGCGGGCCGTATGTTTGACACCCCTGTTTTACACTGTTTCCTGTGGAGGCCAAGTGACACACACTCCGACATTCAGTTGGACATTACTGCCACCTAGTGACGAGATGGATAATCGCAGTTCATTCCCTAATATCACTACCACCAGAGATACTGTATATAAGGAAATCTCTTACTCTGCTACCACTAGCCATCAGCCCCCCCCCCGGTCAATCATGGCTAAATGATAACCTGTGTGTCCACAGCACTCAGTGGAGATGACTGAACAGGCCGAAGCCAACGTGAGGGTGAGTACAATTGTTTTTCTCTGCGTACATTCAATATTGAATTTGATAGGCCGGCTACATTGAGTTTGACCTCGTAGTCCTTTGTGATGGACAGGGATGTAATTACCCAGTCTGAATGTATGAGGACATTAAGCAAGATGTACCCAGCAGTATGTAGGGGAATCTATAGGCTGGCCTGAGCATCAGCGTGACACGATTCTACAATGTCCAGGATAATTGAAGGTACTAGTGAATTTGTATTTACTGTTGGATCTAATTAAACAGATCTATAGATGATTTCAACTCAGCGGTTACTGTCCGCCCTGAGATTGGAAGGTTGGGGGTTCGATCCCAGATCAAGTCATACCAGAGACTCTAAAAATGGACCTGATGCCGCTCTGCTTGGCACTCAGCATTAAGAAGATGGATTGGGGGTAAAGGCGTCCGTATGCTTCCCAGCTGAAACAATTCGGGAAGAGTTTGTGCATATGTTATATTTTGTGCCGTTTTTGTTAGTTTTGACTTCGGTGAGGGTTTCTTTTGGCTGTTCGGGCGCAAAATGTTTTCTAGAGGCAAGCCAAGTTCGGAGTTGAGGTCTACGCCCCTTCGTCGGTGATTGGTCAACAGTAGGGGTTCTTCAATGAGAGACGACTCGTTTTCATGCCCATTTTTTCATTGAGAAATATTGCATCAGACATCTTAGTTAGATGTAAAATTGTGCGACTATGATCTTCTCGGCAAAAACGTCATAATGAATTTCTTCAGATATCTTAGATTAATTCGGACTATTTTCAGTAAGTGTATACTGGCTACGGCATCTCAAAATGGACAAACAGTACTATTGCTGTGTTTTTCTCATTTTTAAAGCGAATGTCTTTTAAGGGAGTATGCAAGCAACTCTGGTTTGGTTCGGGTTGCCGAGTTCAGCTAGGCGCCAGCCGAACCGAGACATGCTGACGCGTTAAGGCCCTGTGACAGACTAGCATCCTGCCCAGGGGGTGTACATGTACTTCAAGCTGACTCATGCTAAACATTTGATAGGATCCTGCTCTATGGGCTGTTCTGGCTTGGAGACGGGTTACTTAGAGATTTGTGTGATTTGACTTGTAAATGGATTGTGACTTCTAAGGGTGTGTGATGTTTGTCAGGACCTGGAGAGACAGAACGAGAGCCAGCAGGAGACTCTGAGGAAGTTTCACCTGGAGCAGAGGGCTCTGATGGACAAGGTCAAGCTACTGCAGCAGCAGCTCAGTCAGGTACACACACACAGACAGACAGACACAGAGACACAGAGACACAGAGACACAGAGACACAGAGACACAGAGACACAGAGAGACAGAGACACAGAGACACAGAGACACAGAGACACAGAGACAGAGACAGAGACAGAGACACAGAGACACAGAGACACAGAGACACAGAGACACAGAGACACAGAGACACAGAGACACAGAGAGACAGAGAGACAGAGAGACAGAGAGACACAGAGAGACAGACAGGAAGTTGTCTACACTACTTTCTCTCTAACACGGAAAGTCACTGAGAAGGGAATCAAACACAGTTTGTGCTTCAAGAAAAACGTAAAAACTTGGACGGTGACAGGCACTATATATGGTAATGAGTTGTTTGTCAAACCCTCTGATACTTAACTTGTAATCCTCTATATCCTGTGCAGGAAAAACATACAGTGGAATGCATCCATAAAGAGGTAAGGACAGCCACATAACTCAATTGTTTGGGGTGGGAAGAAAAAATGGAACGTTTTACCTATAGATTAGAGAGATGAATTAGCATGCCTGTTTGTTTGTGGATGTGTGGGTTTTTGTGAGAATGTGGAAAGATTTGATTGGATACCATGCCATAGCTGTATTCATCTGAAAGTTATTGTCCTCAAATGCAACTAAAGTTGCAAGGCTGTTGATCTGCTCTAAAGCTCCACGTTGTGTTTGTGCTGAATTAGAGGGAACAGCTGAAGCTCTTACTGAGTGCCAAAGACAGGGAGGAGGGGGCTCGGGCCCCAGAGACTGTCAAGGTTCAGCTCAGGAGCCACATGGTGAGGGACCACAGCCAAATGCCAACCCTGTTACAGCATATGAAATCATCATGGGGTTTTACATAATAATAATACGAGCTCTTGCTTAGGTTGTCTAAGGTTATGTGTTAATGTGAACATACTGTATGTTCTATGTGTTTTCAGGGGGACTACTCTGGCCAGTCTGTTATCAAAGGTGAGTGAGCTCTCTTGAAATTTGAGATATCAGAGAATAAGAGATACAATCAGAGGATCTGAATTAAAAAAGACCTCTTCTGAATCATCTCTGTATTTGTTCTGGCAGGAAAAGACAACGTCCTCGTCAAACAATCTCAAAGCCTGGATTCAGCGCAGGTAAACCTGACTTCTTCGTTTTTCTAGAGCATTATGGCCCGCAATGAAAAGGTAACTGTCATGAAGTATGAAACGCACGCAGACCATATCTGCTGTGTATTCTAGTCCAGTCAGCAACCATGAGCTTATCAGCTCTCTGACAGCCAAATATACGGCTGAAATCTCATTTCGTCCTGTCAGCTGTTTGTACCCCAGCAAATGAGAGATTTATTCTCTTAAACCACTGCAGGTAGTTTTAAAATTTTGGGCTCAACTTTTAAATTGATATTTTTTATCCTATTGTAGCCTTCACATCTTCTCAGTATTCTCGTGTCGCTATAGTGGAACTGACTAAGTCAGCTCTCATTGCAAAACCAATATTGGACTGACACTGCTGTTAGTGAGAAATAGGTGTGCGAAGTGTATGTAAATTGCACAATCATTCCACACACATTAAACTTTTGTTCCTGCTGTAGGTGCTGCAGTCGTCCGGTCTTTCGCACTCACTGTCCCGTCCCCTGGAGCTTGCGGGACGTCCTGGTGTGGGCTGGGACCCAGTCGAGGAGGTGGAGGCCCTGCGGCGCGAGCTGGAGACGGTGAGGAGGCGGCAGCAGACTGCTGAGGAAGAGGCTCTTCGCCTGCAGGCGGCACTGGCCCGCAAAAGCCAGGAGTGCCAAGAGCTGGCCCAGAGCCGGGAGACCATCCAGCGGCAGGCAGACCGGCAGGTCCAGGAGCTGGAGGAGGCACTGGGGGACGTCCAGAAGAGGATGCTGGACTCTGAAGCCAAGGTCAAGCAGCTCCAGGCCCACGTGGTGGCGGTCAAGGAGCACCTAGGAGGCCAGGCGGCCGATGAGCTCCGTGCCCAGCTCCACGATGTCAAGGCCAAGTACGAGGGCGCCTCGGCCGAGGTGGGGCGCGTGCGTAACCACCTGAAGCAGAGTGAGAAGGCCCTGGAGGAGTACAAGAGCAGCGAGGGCCAGCTGGCGGTGGAGGCAGAGCGGCTGGGCCTGGAGCTGACTGCCTTGCGGGAGGAGAGGGATGAGCTGGCAGAGGCTCTGCTGGACATGGAGGCCCTCATTAAGGAGACCCAGGCACGGCAGGGAGAGAAGGTTGTGCCGGCAGAGAAGTTCGACAACATGAAGAACCTGTTGAGCAATGCGGTGGATGAGAAGGAGCGTCAGCTGGCAGAGCTGCGGGAGGACTATGACCGTGTGCTGGAGGAGGTGGCTGAGCTACACAGGGAAATGGACAGCCAGCCTGCCCAGGCCGGGACAGGGGCGGTCCCTCTGCAGGAGCATGAGAGGATGAGGACGACCCTGGAGGAACAGAGTTCCTCCCTGAAGAGGAGGCTGGCGGACATAACTGCCAAGAGCCAGGCACTGATCCGCCAGGTAGAGGAGAGCGAGGAGGAGCGGGAGATGCTCCAGGAGCAGCTGGAGGAGCTCAATAGCAGGGTGGAGGCCAACTTCATCCCCCTCAAGGCCCACGAAGAGGCCAAGAGCGCCCTGGAGAGAGCTGTGGAGGAGCTGGAGGAGAGGCTGGTGGAGGCCGCAGAAAGGAACGGCCAGGCCGAGGTACAGATCCAGAGGCTACAAACGGAGAGGGTCACCCTGTGTGAGAGCGTCACCAGCCTACAGAGCGCTACCGTGCCCTCCGAGAAGTTCCGGAGCGAAGTGGGTGCCCTGAATGCTCGCAACGCTGAACTGGTGAAGGAACTGGAAGTGCTCCAGAAGAGGTTTGAAGAGAGAGAGAAGGAGCTGGCCCAGGTCACTGCCAAGAACCAGTCTCTGAAACAGAGCCTAAATGGAGAGTACGTGTCCAGAGAGAAACATGAGCAAGTGAATATGGAGCTGAGTGCTGCTTTGGAGAAGGCCAAGGCTGAGCTCTCCAAACTGGAGATGGAGGGCAAAGAAAGTGAGGAAGAGTTGCAGAAGGTGAGAGAGGGTAGTGCAGAGTTGAAAGAGAAGCTGGAGAATGTTCAGGTGATGATCGAAAATGACTATGTGTGCCTTATAGACCATGAAGCTGTAAGGGTTAAGTTGAGCAATGCTGTTGTTGAGGCGGAGCATCGGGCCAAAGAGGCGTTGGCAAGCTACCAGTCTGCGCAAGATGGGACAGTAAAGCTTCACCAAGAAATGGAGGCGCAGAAGAAAGAACTAGACACCATCCAGGAAGCTATCCAGGCCAAGTTTGTCCCGTTGACTGCCATAGAGGAGAGGGAGAACTCCTACAACACCAAGCTGAAAGACTTGACAGGAAAGCTCTCGGAGATGCAAGAGAAGTACAACCAGGAGAAGTTGGAGGGGGAACGTCACAAGCAGGAGAAAGAGAAACTGAAAGTGCAGATGGAATCTGTGCAGCAGAGAATGGAGACAGGCTTTGTCGCCAGTGAAAAACACAAGGAGGTGGAAGATGAGTACAGGGGTAAAATGGAGGAGCTGACGCTGAGGTTGGTGGACCTGGAGCAGCAGTACAAAGACGTGACTGTGCAGAGGGCAGAGCTGGAGGAGCAGAATGCCCTGAGTAACACTGACATCCAGCGCCTGCAACAGCGCCTGGAATCCGAGTCGGCCCGGCTGGAACACTATGAGACCGAGCACCGAGCCCTGAGGGGCACCATCCAGCAAGCCCAGGACGAGTGCCAGAAAGCCAGGGAGGCCCAGCGTGGGGAGGCCCAGAGAGCCTGCTCCTTGGAGAAGGAGCTCCAGGGATGCTCCGGGGACCAGGCCGTCCTCCTGCAGCAGCATGCTCAGGCCAAGGAGGCCCTGGAGGGGCAGGTAGCCCAGCTACTCGCTTCCCTTCGCCAGGAGCAGGAGACCAGCGCCCAGAGGGCCCAGAACGTGGCAGCCCTGCAGTCAGAGATGCTCCGGGCCACCCAGGCCCTGGAGGAACTCGGAGGAAGAGAGGACCAGTTGAGCCAGGTGAAAGCCGAGAAGCAACGTCTGCAGGAAGAGACGGCGGCGTTGGGGGAGAGGCTATCTGGGCTGGCGGAGCAGTGCGAGGTGCTCCATCGTGAGGTGGCCCAGGCCAGGGAGGACGAGGGCAGGGCCAGGGAGGACAAGGCCAGGGCCAGGGTGGAAACTGAGGCCCTGCAGGAGAAGAGCAACACCATGGATAAGGAGATCCGGGAGCTGAAGGAGAGGTACGAGGAGTCGCTCAGCACCATCGGGGAGTTCCAGAGGAGGATCCAGATGTCGGCCGAGCAGACCGAGGTCAAAGACAAGAAGGTAGGAGAAATATTCTGCATTGATTTGTTGGCCATTTTTACCTAAACCTAAATGTACAGTACCAGCCAAAAGTGGACACACCTACTCATTCAAGGGTTTTTATTTGTACAATTTTCTACATTGTAGAATAATAGTGAAGACATTGAAACTATGAAAGAACACAAATGGAATCATGTAGTAACCCAAAAAAACAAATACAAATATATTTGAGATTCTATAAAGTACACTCTTGGCATTCTCTCAACCAGCTTCTTGAGGAATGATATTCCAACAGTCTTGAAGGAGTTCCCACAAATGCTGAGCACTTGTTAGCTGCTTTTCCTTTACTCTGAGGTCCAACTCATCCCAAACCATCTCAATTGGATTGAGGTCGGGTGATTGTGGAGGCCAGGTCATCTGATGCAGCACTCCATCACTCTCCTTCTTGGTCAACTTGCCCTTACACAGCCTGGATGTGTATTTTGTGTCATTGTCCTGTTAAAAATCAAATAGTCCCACTAAACGCAAACCAGATGGGATGGCGTATCGCTGCAGAATGCTGTGGTAGCCATGATGGTTAAGTGTGATTTGAATTCTAAATGAATCACCGACAGTGTCACCAGCAAAGCACCATCACACCTCCTCCTCCATGCTTCACGGTGGGAACCACACATGTAGAGATCATCCATTCACCTACTCTGCGTCTCACAAAGACAAGTTGGTTGGAACTAAAAAATCCCAAATTTGGACTCTTCAGACCAAATGACAGATTTCCAACGATCTAACTCGTGTTTCTTGGCCCAAGCAAGTCTCTTCTTATTATTGGTGTCCTTTAGTAGTGGTTTCTTTGCAGCAATTCGATCATGAAGGCCTGATTCACGCAGTCTCCTCTGAACGGTTGATGTTGAGACGTGTCTGTTACTTGAACTATGAAGCATTTATTTGGGCAGCAATCTGAGGGTGCTGTTAACTATAATGAGCTTATCCTCGCAGCAGAGGTAACGCTGGGTTTTCCTTTCCTGTGGCGGTCCTCATGAGAGCCAGTTTCATCATAGCGCTTGATGGTTTTTGCGACTGCACTTGAAGAAACTTTCAAAGTTCTTGACATTTTCCTGATTGACTGTCATTTCTCTTTGCTTATTTGAGCTGTTCTTGCCATAATATGGACTTGCTCTTTTACCAAATAGGGCTATCTTCTGTATACCACCCCTACCTTGTCACAACACAACTGATTGTCTCAATCAGAAGGTAAGAAATTCCACAAATGTACTTTTAACAAGGTACACCTGTTAACTTCTACTTGCACACAATCCCGGATCCGGGAGCACCCCCATCAGTAAAAAAGCTGACTAGCATAGCCTAGCATAGCGTCACAAGTAAATACTAGCATCTAAATAGCATTAAATCACAAGTCCAAGACACCAGATGAAAGATACACATCTTGTGAATCCAGCCATCATTTCTGATTTTTAAAATGTTTTACAGGGAAGACACAATATGTAAATCTATTAGCTAACCACGATAGCAAAAGACAACTTTTTTTTCCCACCATTTTTTTCCTGCATAGGTAGCTATCACAATTTCGACCAAATAAAGATATAAATAGCCACTAACCAAGAAACAACTTCATCAGATGACAGTCTGATAACATATTTATTGTATAGCATATGTTTTGTTAGAAAAATGTGCATATTTCAGGTATAAATCATAGTTTACCATTGCAGCCACCATCACAACTCTCACCAAAGCAACTAGAATAACTACAGAGACCAACGTGAATTACCTAAATACTCATCATAAAACATTTCTGAAAAATACACAGCGTACAGCAAATGAAAGACAAAGATCTTGTGAATCCAGCCAATATTTCAGATTTTTTAAGTGTTTTACAGCAAACACAATATAGCATTATATTAGCTTACTACAATAGCCAACCACACAACAGCATTGATTCAAGCCAACAATAGCGATAATGAATAAACCAGCAAAAGATATAAATTTTTTCACTAACCTTCTCAAACTTCTTCAGATGACAGTCCTATAACATCATATTACACAATACATATAGAGTTTGTTCGAAAATGTGCATATTTAGCGGCACAAATCGTGGTTATACAATGAGAATAGTAGCCAAGCTGCCAACAATATGTCGGGAGAAATCTTGGGAGAGGCACCTAATCTAATCAGTAACTAATCATAAACTTGACTAAAAAATACAGGTTGGACAGCAAATGAAAGATACATTAGTTCTTAATGCAACCGCTGTGTTAGATTTTTCAAATTAACGTTACTACGACATACAGCGTGCGTTAAAGCGAGACCGCACCGTAATTAATGGCGGAATATGAGTTTTACATTTTTCAACAGAACAACGAATTAACATCATAAATAGTTCTTACTTTTTGATGAGCTCCCATCAGAATCTTGGGCAAGTTGTCCTTTTTCCAAAAGAATCGTTGCTCGGTTGTAGATTGTCGCCTTCAACTTTGGAATTAGCAGTAAACATTAGCCATGTGGGCCAGACGTGCCCAACTCCCTAGAACGCAGCACAAATAAATACCCGAAAATCGCAATATACTGATATAAACTGATATAACTCGGTTTAAAATAACAACATTATGATGTCTTTAACACCTATATTAAATAAAATCAGAGCCGGATATATCTAAGGGCTATAACGGGAGCTTTCTAGAACGCCATCCTGAGGTCTGTCTTGCGTCATGGCGAAGGGAAAAAAGAGAGGACACCATGTTGCCAGCCCATTTATAAGGCCTCAGATCTGCCTAGCAACTCCATTCCAATTCTCACTATTTGCTGACATCCAGGGGAAGGCGTATGCAGTGCATCTCAACCAATAGAATACATGCAAATTAATAAACCGACCTCAGAACAGCCTGCAGATTTCAGATTTCTCACTTCCTCATAGGAAAATTGCTCCAACTCGAGTTCTGTTTTACTCACAGATATAATTCAAACGGTTTTAGAAACTAGAGAGTGTTTTCTATCCAATAGTAATAATAATATGCATATTGTACGAGCAAGAATTGAGTACGAGGCAGTTTAATTTGGGAACGAAATTATTACAAAGTGCAAACAGCACCCCCTATTGAGAATGTTAATTGAAATGCATTCCAGGTGACTACCTCATGAAGCTGGAGAATGCCAATAATGTGCAAAGCGGTCATCAAGGCAAAGGGTGGTTACTTTGAAGAATCTCAAATACATTTTGATTTGTTTAACACTTTTTTGGTTACTACATGAATCCATATGTATTATATCATAGTTTTGATGTCTTCACTATTATTCTACAATGTAGAAAATAGTAAAAATACAAACCCTGGAATGAGTTGGTGTCTCAACTTTTGACTGTATTTACATTTGGTAAGATGTACATTTCTCCGTTTTTAGTTCTGTTAAGAAGTTTGGTGGTTTTTCTGGCAATACTTTGGTCCGTTGATATTAGGTTTTCTAAACATGTAGATAGTTATGTATATTCTGGTGCTAACAGCTTTGTGTGTTTCAGATCAGCGAGCTGTTGACGGACGTGGAGAGACTGAAGCAGGCCCTCAACGGTCTGTCCCAGCTGGCCTACGCTGGCAACGCTGCACCCAATAAGAGACAGATGCAGCACATCGACACACTCCAGGCCCAGATCAAGAGCCTGCAGCAGCAGCTGGCTGTGAGTGTGTACACACACACACACACACACTGCAGATGTAGTGGATGGCAGCCAGTTGTAGCTGACCTAGCATTTCTGTGACATTGCCCTTATTTGACAGTTTAAAACATACACACAGAACATACCTGTACATTTTAAAACTTGTCAGGGATGACACAAAGTCAATGACTTATTTATGTTGTGGTCCCTTAAATTGTGTGAAGCTGTAACAATTGACTTGCCGACATAGTGTACATACTTGATTGTATTGACATTTTATACTCATGACAGACGATGACCTATAACATGGTGTCATGTCAATACGCTGCACTAACACCATAATCAGTCACTCAGTACTCTCTGGCTCCAAACATAATGGACTCGTTAGTCGGGACGAAAGCATTTTTTCAGTCCAGCGTTAGTTACCGATAATGGGATGTCATTATCTTCGTTAATTACCTTGATGACATAGAGGTTTGGTCCAGACATGATTGATCCTCCTCCTACAGTTAGTTAGTGTAAATGAACCCATTCCCTGTGGACATATCCGTACATCAGACAGAACATCTGTGTCAGTGCTCTTACATACCAAAGACTATTTGTCTGTCGTATAATTACAGTAACACTCTCGCTGTGTGGTATTACAGCCCATTTACCGCTGAGCTGGAAACTATGCGAGACTGAACAAAACAAATGTCTGTGCACCTGATTTTCAAGGACGACCTCTGCCTTCCTCTCTGTCAGCTCACTATGAGCCTTTGAAATGATGGAGGCAGAGAATGAACTGGTGTACTTTTTTTGAAGTCGGGTCTAGCGGCTAGCCAGAACCCAGATGAAAAGAAAATGAGGTCCATATTAGAATCCTGAAAACGTCATTACTCATGCTCTGATGTGAACCCACGGTTGGGCCCACGTTTTGATTTGGAGTTCGCTTTCTTGGCTCTGTCGTTCGATGTTGGCAGTCTTCAGGAAAATATGGATGCCATCTATTTTGCTGTGAAAGACGGGCGTATTTCAGAGGTGCGTGGTAAGGTGGGGCCAGGCAGACGGCGTCCCTTTGTAGTGTCTGCCAGGTCAGCCCATAGTGGGCCTGTACTCATCATATCTCTTGTTCTCTCTCTTCTCCTCTCTCTCTCTCTCTCTCTCTCTCTCTCTCTCTCTCTCTCTCTCTCTCTCTCTCTCTCTCTCTCTCTCTCTCTCTCTCACACACTCTTGCTCTTCCCTCTCTCCTTTCTCCCCCTCCCTCTCTCTCTCTGTCCTCTCTCTCTCTCTCCGTCCCCCTCTCTCCTCTCTCTCCGTCCCCCTCTCTCTCCCCCCCTCTCTCTTCACAGGATGCTGAGAGTCAACACAGAGAGGTGGTTTCAATTTATAGAACTCATCTCCTCAGTGCTGCACAGGTCAGTGTGTCTCTTTTAGTTAGTAATTTCTAGTTAAAGTAATATAACACACAGGCCTCCCTGGCATCTCTTGCATTTTTGTTGCCCAGCAACTTCCTGAAGACAAATAATATATCTGAAAATAAATGTTATTGTTGATACTGGCCCATAGCCCACACTGCCGACGACCCCAGTAAGACTGGCCCATAGCCCACACTGCTGACGTCCCCAGTACGACTGGCCCATAGCCCACACTGCTGACGTCCCCAGTAAGACTGGACCATAGCCCACACTGCTGACGACACCAGTAAGACTGGCCCATAGCCCACACTGCTGACGACACCAGTAAGACTGGCCCATAGCCCACACTGCTGACGACACCAGTAAGACTGGCCCATAGCCCACACTGCTGGCGACCCCAGTAAGACTGGCCCATAGCCCACACTGCTGACGACCCCAGTAAGACTCGCCCATAGCCCACACTGCTGGCGACCCCAGTAAGACTGGCCCATAGCCCACACTGCTGACGACCCCAGTAAGACTGGCCCATAGCCCACACTGCTGACGATCCCAGTAAGACTGGCCCATAGCCCACACTGCTGACGACCCCAGTAAGACTGGCCCATAGCCCACACTGCTGGCGACCCCAGTAAGACTCGCCCATAGCCCACACTGCTGACGACCCCAGTAAGACTGGCCCATAGCCCACACTGCTGACGACCCCAGTAAGACTGGCCCATAGCCCACACTGCTGACGACCCCAGTAAGACTGGCCCATAGCCCACACTGCTGACGACCCCAGTAAGACTGGCCCATAGCCCACACTGCTGACGACCCCAGTAAGACTGACCCATAGCCCACACTGCTGACGACCCCAGTAAGACTGGCCCATAGCCCACACTGCTGACGACACCAGTAAGACTGACCCATAGCCCACACTGCTGACGACACCAGTAAGACTGACCCATAGCCCACACTGCTGACGACCCCAGTAAGACTGACCCATAGCCCACACTGCTGACGACCCCAGTAAGACTGACCCATAGCCCACACTGCTGACGACACCAGTAAGACTGACCCATAGCCCACACTGCTGACGACACCAGTAAGACTGACCCATAGCCCACACTGCTGACGACACCAGTAAGACTGACCCATAGCCCACACTGCTGACGACACCAGTAAGACTGACCCATAGCCCACACTGCTGACGACACCAGTAAGACTGACCCATAGCCCACACTGCTGCCATAACTGTGAAGTAGAGGACAAGTGGATGTTCTCAAAGCTGTTGTTGTTTCTCCCAGGGCCACATGGATGAGGACGTCCAAGCCGCCCTGCTGCAGATCATCCGCATGAGACAGGAGTTTGTCTGCTAAAAGTCCATTCAGCATCAACAAAACACTACCCGCTGACTCAAATCCACCATTCACACAGCCCCAGCTACAGAGCACCCCCCCGCTGTGGCCCCTGTGGGCGCCTGGCGAGTGTGAGTGTGTGTTGGGATTGTGTGTGTCTGTGTGGGAAGAGATCCATGTTAGTATTCAAACATAATCCTCCCTATATGTCTAGATTGGTTTGTGTGTTTCAACAGAACTAAGACCAAGTGTTGTGGGTGGACATAGATATACAGTAGATATACGGTAGATAGAGAGGGTAAGGGTAGACGATGGGTTGTACCTTCGCTAGGTGGATAAACCTCAGCATAGGTGATGGACTCAGTGGGATACTGTAGCTGGTGACCAATAGAATGTACTAATGTCCTTTGAAAACATGAGCATGATGAACTGCCTATGCAGGCCTTTCTCTTCCTGACTACTCTGTTAAGGCTCCATGAAACAGGATATTCAATGCCTAGCTGGCAAGTCTCTGAAAGGAAACTCTTCTTAGATGGAATGTAGGTAAATCTCCTCTAGGACTGTATGGGTTTAGCATGATATAGGGTCTTGTGTGATGGGGGGATTGGCCACTGCTTAGTTAATCCTCCTGACGTCGCAGCAGTGAAACGGATCTGAAAACACAAGCAGCAAAGTCCGCTGTTAACTCACATTCCCCCGTGGCGATCGACTCCCTCCCGTCTTTCGTCTTCATCTTTTGAGATTCTATGGTTAATTGTAGAACCATGCCCTAGTCATTTCAAACAGGAACCCCCTGAAGTCACCTACTCATTCAGTTTGGGAGCAGGACTCCTCCATCTTGGGCCATTGGGCACAGTGACTGTTTCCCTGAAGGTCCAAACTTTATCTTCATTCTTTTCACTGAATCGTACACTCCTCAAGCAGTCTCTTTAAGCCATTGTTCCCACACAAACAAGGTGAATGTGGGGCTCTGCACATTCTGGATTTGATTCGAGGAGTGTTCGCAAACAACACTGTAGCCCAATCTTAAGACGAACCTTAACCCCTACCATGAACCTTAACCCCTACCATTATGGTGGTCACAGATCTGAAGGAACAGGATAGGTTTAAGACAGTGACTCTATCAGGGCAGCCTACATGTTGATGACTTGGAGCAATCTGCATATTGCTTACACCTATCCAGTCCCCCTTCAGATCGGCAAAAACACACCATAGGCTGGGAGTTTTGGACAGGGGTTCTAGAAAGGGGCCTTGGCTGTGTCCTAGTGTTTGCGGTGCAGTGTCTCCTGTTGCTGGAGCGAGAGTGCCCTCTAGTGGGGAGACTTGGCAGGCCAAGTTGACTGATGTAGTCATTTGACTAGTGTTTTTTGTTGTTGTCTTGTCGTGGTTCATTTTAGTGGTCTCTGAGAGTGGAGCAAGTCTCTTGTGCCTTTACACTGATATCTTTTTCATGGCTTTGTACTACTTTGATTAATAAACAACGTTGGTGTAACAATGAAATTCAGCAGGTCTGGAGTAGAAAGACACAGAACACCCTTCTTTAGGGGAACAGTTAGGATGTCATTCTCTAGGGATACTACGAATCCCTCTATTTATATGGATGGAGAAGTCTAAGGTTGCGTCTGAAATGGCACGTTATTCACTATATAGTGCACTGCTTTTGACCAGGAGGTCTAAAGTAGTCCACTGTGTAGTAGGGAGTAGGGTTCCGTTTGGGACTCACATATTGTTTAGCGTAACAATATGAAGAAGCTCAGTGATGCTTTTGTCTAACATGCTTTGCAAAGCATATAGAAATATATATGAATCAGTTTCATACTAAATCCTCTATATATTACTGCTATAAAACAATTACCAAGTTACTAAAATGTGATTTCTGAAATGTGATTTTGAAATGAACATAAAAACAGATTAATTTAAAATTAGGTTCTTTTTTTTTCTTTGTCTTTTTAATTTGAGGATGATGAAATAAATCTGTCTCCAATAACAGAATCTACAAGTTGAATCCAGTTATTTTATATCGAGACCATTATGTTGAAATTGGTTGTTTTCTTCTTTTCTTCTTGCAAGGATGTATTTTTGTTTGTGAATTAGTGTTAAAAACATAAATAAAAGTACCTAACTTAGAGCTATGTCTTGTTGATTTCCTTCCTCCACACAATATGAAGACACAATACGATGCTTCAATATACCTGGTGATGGTAATGTATTGATTTCGAGCCAGCACAGTACGGGTTTGGGTCGGTCCTATAGAGGGAATCAGCCAGCACAGTACGGGTTTGGGTCGGTCCTATAGTGGGAATCAGCCAGCACAGTACGGGTTTGGGTCGGTCCTATAGTGGGAATCAGCCCCCACAGTACAGTTTGGGTCGGACCTATAGTGGGAATCAGCCAGCACAGTACAGGTTTGGGTCGGTCCTATAGTGGGAATCAGCCAGCACAGTACGGGTTTGGGTCGGTCCTATAGTGGGAATCAGCCCCCACAGTACGGGTTTGGGTCGGCCCTATAGTGGGAATCAGCCCCCACAGTACGGTTTGGGTCGGTCCTATAGTGGGAATCAGCCCCCACACTACGGTTTGGGTCGGTCCTATAGTGGGAATCAGCCCCCACAGTACGGTTTGGGTCGGCCCTATAGTGGGAATCAGCCCCCACAGTACGGTTTGGGTCGGTCCTATAGTGGGAATCAGCCCCCACACTACGGTTTGGGTCGGTCCTATAGTGGGAATCAGCCCCCACAGTACGGTTTGGGTCGGCCCTATAGTGGGAATCAGCCCCCACAGAGCGGGTTTGTGTCGGCCCTATAGTGGGAATCAGCCCCCACACTACGGTTTGGGTCGGTCCTATAGTGGGAATCAGTCCCCACAGTACGGTTTGGGTCGGCCCTATAGTGGGAATCAGCCCCCACAGTACGGTTTGGGTCGGCCCTATAGTGGGAATCAGCCCCCACAGTACGGTTTGGGTCGGCCCTATAGTGGGAATCAGCCCCCACAGAGCGGGTTTGTGTCGGCCCTATAGTGGGAATCAGCCCCCACAGTACGGTTTGGGTCGGCCCTATAGTGGGAATCAGCCCCCACAGTACGGTTTGGGTCGGCCCTATAGTGGGAATCAGTCCCCACAGTACGGTTTGGGTCGGCCCTATAGTGGGAATCAGCCCCCACACTACGGTTTGGGTCGGTCCTATAGTGGGAATCAGTCCCCACAGTACGGTTTGGGTCGGCCCTATAGTGGGAATCAGCCCCCACAGTACGGTTTGGGTCGGCCCTATAGTGGGAATCAGTCCCCACAGTACGGTTTGGGTCGGCCCTATAGTGGGAATCAGCCCCCACAGTACGGTTTGGGTCGGCCCTATAGTGGGAATCAGCCCCCACAGTACGGTTTGGGTCGGCCCTATAGTGGGAATCAGCCCCCACAGTACGGGTTTGGGTCGGCCCTATAGTGGGAATCAGCCCCCACAGTACGGTTTGGGTCGGCCCTATAGTGGGAATCAGCCCCCACAGTACGGTTTGGGTCGGCCCTATAGTGGGAATCAGTCCCCACAGAGCGGGTTTGTGTCGGCCCTATAGTGGGAATCAGCCCCCACAGTACGGTTTGGGTCGGCCTTATAGTGGGAATCAGCCCCCACAGTACGGGTTTGGGTCGGCCCTATAGTGGGAATCAGCCCCCACAGTACGGGTTTGGGTCGGCCCTATAGTGGGAATCAGCCCCCACAGTACGGTTTGGGTCGGCCCTATAGTGGGAATCAGCCCCCACAGTACGGGTTTGGGTCGGCCCTATAGTGGGAATCAGCCCCCACACTACGGTTTGGGTCGGCCCTATAGTGGGAATCAGCCCCCACAGAGCGGGTTTGGGTCGGCCCTATAGTGGGAATCAGCCCCCACAGTACGGTTTGGGTCGGTCCTATAGTGGGAATCAGCCCCCACACTACGGTTTGGGTCGGCCCTATAGTGGGAATCAGCCCCCACAGTACGGTTTGGGTCGGCCCTATAGTGGGAATCAGTCGCCACACTACGGTTTGGGTCGGCCCTATAGTGCATTCGGAAAGTATTCAAACCCCTTGACTTTCCCCACATGTTGTTACGTTACAGCCTTATTCTAAAATGGATTAAATACGTTTTTTCCCCTCATCAATCCACACAAAATACCCCATAATGACAAAGCAAAAACAGGTTTTTAGAATTGTTTGTACATTTATTAAAAATAAAACATATCACATTTACGTAAGTAATCAGACCCTTTACTCGGTGTTGAAGCACCTTTGGCAGCAATTTCAGCCTTGAGTCTTCTTGGGTACGACGCTACAAGCTTGGCACACCTGTATTTGGGGAGTTTCTCCCATTCTTCTCTGCAGATCGTCGCTGCACGCTCTCTGGGGAGCGTCGCTGCACAGCTATTTTTTAGATCCCTCCAGAGATGTTTGATCGGGTTCAAGTCCAGGCTCTGGCTGGGTCACTCAAGGACATTGAGACTTGTTCCGAAGCCACTCCTGCGTTGTCTTGGCTGTGTGCTTAGGGTCGTTGTCCTGTTGAAAGGGGAACCTTTGCCCCAGTCTGAGGCCCTGAGAGCTCTGGAGCAGTTTTTCATCAAGGATCTTGTGAAGGATGGTTTTGTTCTCTTTTTAACAAAAATATATGCCTTATAGAAATAGGACATGTTAATCACAAAACATAGCTTGACTGCAGAAAAGCTGTTGTTAATCTAGGGTGTCGACTGGGCAAACCACAAGGTTGAGACAAGATGGAAAAATGCTGAATAACAAGAAAACAGGAACTGAGCAGTATAGCCACCGACAACTCAGCTCAAACTTCACAACAAACACGTCCGGATATCTGGATCCTGTGTGCTGTGAGGCTGGGACCAGCCTGGGCACCACCGATAGGCTAGCAAGTTTAAACCACGCTAAGCCTCTACTGTGACAGGCCAACTCTAAAGTTGGAACTACATCTGTCACAGTATAAAAGAAGATGTCTGTACTTGTTCAGTCAGTTCTCTGCTTTACCCTGCGTGGTGATACAGTGAACCCGTATATACGAAAATTGCATTTACCATTTATCGCTTATGTTAAATAAAAATACTTAAAGTATATTCGGTGACTCTGAATCACATTTTATCCTGATACCAGATTCGATTGACGCAACCTTTTACAATCTCTATACTTTTCTCCATTAATCTTTCCCTCAATCCTGACTAGTCTCCCAGTCTCTGCCGCTGAAAAACATCCCCACAGCATGATGCTGCCACCACTATGCTTCACCGTAGGGATAGTGCCAGGTTTCCTCCAGAAATGACACTTGGCATTCAGGTCAAAGAGTTCAATCTTGGTTTCATCAGACCTGAGAATCTTGTTTCTCATGGTCTGAGAGTCCTTTAGGTGCCTTTTGGCAAACTCCAAGCGTGCTGTCATGTGCCTTTTACTGAGGATTGGCTTCCGTCTGGCCACTCTACCATAAAGGCCTGATTGGTGGAGTGCTGCAGAGCTGGTTGTCTTTCTGGAAGTTTCTTCCATCTCCACAGAGGAACTCTGGAGCTCTGTCAGAGTGACCATCAGATTCTTGGTCACCTCCCTGATCAAGGCCCTTCTCCCCCGATTGCTCAGACACAATCCTGTCTCGGAGCTCTACGGACGATTCCTTCGACCTCATAGCTTGGTTTTTGCTCTGACATGCACTGTAAACTGTGGGACCTTATAATAGACTCTGCCTTTCCAAATTATGTCCAATCAATTTAATTTACCACAGGTGTGGACTTGAATCAAGTTGTAGAAACATAAAGGATGATCAATGGAAACAGGATGCACCTGAGCTCAGTTTAATAATAATAAATGAACATACATTTCTAAAAATCTGTTTTTGCTTTGTCATTATGGGGTATTGTGTGTAGATTGATGAGGGGGAAAATGAGTGAAGTAATTTTAGAATAAGGCTGTAACATAACAAAAATTTGGGAAAAAAATCAAGGGGTCTGAATACTTTCCAAATGCACTGTATAGTGGGTATCAGCCAGCAACAGTGCAGTTGGGGTTGGCCCTATAGTGGGTATCAGCCAGCAACAGTGCAGTTGGGGTTGGCCCTATAGTGGGTATCAGCCAGCAACAGTGCAGTTGGGGTTGGCCCTATAGTGGGTATCAGCCAGCAACAGTGCAGTTGGGGTTGGCCCTATAGTGGGTATCAGCCAGCAACAGTGCAGTTGGGATTGGCCCTATAGTGGGTATCAGCCAGCAACAGTGCAGGAACAGGAACCCCCTGAAGTCACCTACTCATTCAGTTTGGGAGCAGGACTCCTCCATCTTGGGCCATTGGGCACAGTGACTGTTTCCCTGAAGGTCCAAACTTTATCTTCATTCTTTTCACTGAATCGTACACTCCTCAAGCAGTCTCTTTAAGCCATTGTTCCCACACAAACAAGGTGAATGTGGGGCTCTGCACATTCTGGATTTGATTCGAGGAGTGTTCGCAAACAACACTGTAGCCCAATCTTAAGACGAACCTTAACCCCTACCATGAACCTTAACCCCTACCATTATGGTGGTCACAGATCTGAAGGAACAGGATAGGTTTAAGACAGTGACTCTATCAGGGCAGCCTACATGTTGATGACTTGGAGCAATCTGCATATTGCTTACACCTATCCAGTCCCCCTTCAGATCGGCAAAAACACACCATAGGCTGGGAGTTTTGGACAGGGGTTCTAGAAAGGGGCCTTGGCTGTGTCCTAGTGTTTGCGGTGCAGTGTCTCCTGTTGCTGGAGCGAGAGTGCCCTCTAGTGGGGAGACTTGGCAGGCCAAGTTGACTGATGTAGTCATTTGACTAGTGTTTTTTGTTGTTGTCTTGTCGTGGTTCATTTTAGTGGTCTCTGAGAGTGGAGCAAGTCTCTTGTGCCTTTACACTGATATCTTTTTCATGGCTTTGTACTACTTTGATTAATAAACAACGTTGGTGTAACAATGAAATTCAGCAGGTCTGGAGTAGAAAGACACAGAACACCCTTCTTTAGGGGAACAGTTAGGATGTCATTCTCTAGGGATACTACGAATCCCTCTATTTATATGGATGGAGAAGTCTAAGGTTGCGTCTGAAATGGCACGTTATTCACTATATAGTGCACTGCTTTTGACCAGGAGGTCTAAAGTAGTCCACTGTGTAGTAGGGAGTAGGGTTCCGTTTGGGACTCACATATTGTTTAGCGTAACAATATGAAGAAGCTCAGTGATGCTTTTGTCTAACATGCTTTGCAAAGCATATAGAAATATATATGAATCAGTTTCATACTAAATCCTCTATATATTACTGCTATAAAACAATTACCAAGTTACTAAAATGTGATTTCTGAAATGTGATTTTGAAATGAACATAAAAACAGATTAATTTGAAATTAGTTTTTTTTTTTTTTTTTTGTCTTTTTAATTTGAGGATGATGAAATAAATCTGTCTCCAATAACAGAATCTACAAGTTGAATCCAGTTATTTTATATTGAGACCATTATGTTGAAATTGGTTGTTTTCTTTTTTTCTTCTTGCAAGGATGTATTTTTGTTTGTGAATTAGTGTTAAAAACATAAATAAAAGTACCTAACTTAGAACTATGTCTTGTTGATTTCCTTCCTCGACACAATACGATGCTTCAATATACCTGGTGATGGTAATGTATTGATTTCGAGCCAGCACAGTACGGGTTTGGGTCGGTCCTATAGTGGGAATCAGCCAGCACAGTACGGGTTTGGGTCGGTCCTATAGAGGGAATCAGCCAGCACAGTACGGGTTTGGGTCGGTCCTATAGTGGGAATCAGCCCCCACAGTACAGTTTGGGTCGGCCCTATAGTGGGAATCAGCCAGCACAGTACGGGTTTGGGTCGGTCCTATAGTGGGAATCAGCCAGCACAGTACGGGTTTGGGTCGGTCCTATAGTGGGAATCAGCCCCCACAGTACGGGTTTGGGTCGGCCCTATAGTGGGAATCAGCCCCCACAGTACGGTTTGGGTCGGTCCTATAGTGGGAATCAGCCCCCACACTACGGTTTGGGTCGGTCCTATAGTGGGAATCAGCCCCCACAGTACGGTTTGGGTCGGCCCTATAGTGGGAATCAGCCCCCACAGTACGGTTTGGGTCGGTCCTATAGTGGGAATCAGCCCCCACACTACGGTTTGGGTCGGTCCTATAGTGGGAATCAGCCCCCACAGTACGGTTTGGGTCGGCCCTATAGTGGGAATCAGCCCCCACAGAGCGGGTTTGTGTCGGCCCTATAGTGGGAATCAGCCCCCACACTACGGTTTGGGTCGGTCCTATAGTGGGAATCAGTCCCCACAGTACGGTTTGGGTCGGCCCTATAGTGGGAATCAGCCCCCACAGTACGGTTTGGGTCGGCCCTATAGTGGGAATCAGCCCCCACAGTACGGTTTGGGTCGGCCCTATAGTGGGAATCAGCCCCCACAGAGCGGGTTTGTGTCGGCCCTATAGTGGGAATCAGCCCCCACAGTACGGTTTGGGTCGGCCCTATAGTGGGAATCAGCCCCCACAGTACGGTTTGGGTCGGCCCTATAGTGGGAATCAGTCCCCACAGTACGGTTTGGGTCGGCCCTATAGTGGGAATCAGCCCCCACACTACGGTTTGGGTCGGTCCTATAGTGGGAATCAGTCCCCACAGTACGGTTTGGGTCGGCCCTATAGTGGGAATCAGCCCCCACAGTACGGTTTGGGTCGGCCCTATAGTGGGAATCAGTCCCCACAGTACGGTTTGGGTCGGCCCTATAGTGGGAATCAGCCCCCACAGTACGGTTTGGGTCGGCCCTATAGTGGGAATCAGCCCCCACAGTACGGTTTGGGTCGGCCCTATAGTGGGAATCAGCCCCCACAGTACGGGTTTGGGTCGGCCCTATAGTGGGAATCAGCCCCCACAGTACGGTTTGGGTCGGCCCTATAGTGGGAATCAGCCCCCACAGTACGGTTTGGGTCGGCCCTATAGTGGGAATCAGTCCCCACAGAGCGGGTTTGTGTCGGCCCTATAGTGGGAATCAGCCCCCACAGTACGGTTTGGGTCGGCCTTATAGTGGGAATCAGCCCCCACAGTACGGGTTTGGGTCGGCCCTATAGTGGGAATCAGCCCCCACAGTACGGGTTTGGGTCGGCCCTATAGTGGGAATCAGCCCCCACAGTACGGTTTGGGTCGGCCCTATAGTGGGAATCAGCCCCCACAGTACGGGTTTGGGTCGGCCCTATAGTGGGAATCAGCCCCCACACTACGGTTTGGGTCGGCCCTATAGTGGGAATCAGCCCCCACAGAGCGGGTTTGGGTCGGCCCTATAGTGGGAATCAGCCCCCACAGTACGGTTTGGGTCGGTCCTATAGTGGGAATCAGCCCCCACACTACGGTTTGGGTCGGCCCTATAGTGGGAATCAGCCCCCACAGTACGGTTTGGGTCGGCCCTATAGTGGGAATCAGTCGCCACACTACGGTTTGGGTCGGCCCTATAGTGCATTCGGAAAGTATTCAAACCCCTTGACTTTCCCCACATGTTGTTACGTTACAGCCTTATTCTAAAATGGATTAAATACGTTTTTTCCCCTCATCAATCCACACAAAATACCCCATAATGACAAAGCAAAAACAGGTTTTTAGAATTGTTTGTACATTTATTAAAAATAAAACATATCACATTTACGTAAGTAATCAGACCCTTTACTCGGTGTTGAAGCACCTTTGGCAGCAATTTCAGCCTTGAGTCTTCTTGGGTACGACGCTACAAGCTTGGCACACCTGTATTTGGGGAGTTTCTCCCATTCTTCTCTGCAGATCGTCGCTGCACGCTCTCTGGGGAGCGTCGCTGCACAGCTATTTTTTAGATCCCTCCAGAGATGTTTGATCGGGTTCAAGTCCAGGCTCTGGCTGGGTCACTCAAGGACATTGAGACTTGTTCCGAAGCCACTCCTGCGTTGTCTTGGCTGTGTGCTTAGGGTCGTTGTCCTGTTGAAAGGGGAACCTTTGCCCCAGTCTGAGGCCCTGAGAGCTCTGGAGCAGTTTTTCATCAAGGATCTTGTGAAGGATGGTTTTGTTCTCTTTTTAACAAAAATATATGCCTTATAGAAATAGGACATGTTAATCACAAAACATAGCTTGACTGCAGAAAAGCTGTTGTTAATCTAGGGTGTCGACTGGGCAAACCACAAGGTTGAGACAAGATGGAAAAATGCTGAATAACAAGAAAACAGGAACTGAGCAGTATAGCCACCGACAACTCAGCTCAAACTTCACAACAAACACGTCCGGATATCTGGATCCTGTGTGCTGTGAGGCTGGGACCAGCCTGGGCACCACCGATAGGCTAGCAAGTTTAAACCACGCTAAGCCTCTACTGTGACAGGCCAACTCTAAAGTTGGAACTACATCTGTCACAGTATAAAAGAAGATGTCTGTACTTGTTCAGTCAGTTCTCTGCTTTACCCTGCGTGGTGATACAGTGAACCCGTATATACGAAAATTGCATTTACCATTTATCGCTTATGTTAAATAAAAATACTTAAAGTATATTCGGTGACTCTGAATCACATTTTATCCTGATACCAGATTCGATTGACGCAACCTTTTACAATCTCTATACTTTTCTCCATTAATCTTTCCCTCAATCCTGACTAGTCTCCCAGTCTCTGCCGCTGAAAAACATCCCCACAGCATGATGCTGCCACCACTATGCTTCACCGTAGGGATAGTGCCAGGTTTCCTCCAGAAATGACACTTGGCATTCAGGTCAAAGAGTTCAATCTTGGTTTCATCAGACCTGAGAATCTTGTTTCTCATGGTCTGAGAGTCCTTTAGGTGCCTTTTGGCAAACTCCAAGCGTGCTGTCATGTGCCTTTTACTGAGGATTGGCTTCCGTCTGGCCACTCTACCATAAAGGCCTGATTGGTGGAGTGCTGCAGAGCTGGTTGTCTTTCTGGAAGTTTCTTCCATCTCCACAGAGGAACTCTGGAGCTCTGTCAGAGTGACCATCAGATTCTTGGTCACCTCCCTGATCAAGGCCCTTCTCCCCCGATTGCTCAGACACAATCCTGTCTCGGAGCTCTACGGACGATTCCTTCGACCTCATAGCTTGGTTTTTGCTCTGACATGCACTGTAAACTGTGGGACCTTATAATAGACTCTGCCTTTCCAAATTATGTCCAATCAATTTAATTTACCACAGGTGTGGACTTGAATCAAGTTGTAGAAACATAAAGGATGATCAATGGAAACAGGATGCACCTGAGCTCAGTTTAATAATAATAAATGAACATACATTTCTAAAAATCTGTTTTTGCTTTGTCATTATGGGGTATTGTGTGTAGATTGATGAGGGGGAAAATGAGTGAAGTAATTTTAGAATAAGGCTGTAACATAACAAAAATTTGGGAAAAAAATCAAGGGGTCTGAATACTTTCCAAATGCACTGTATAGTGGGTATCAGCCAGCAACAGTGCAGTTGGGGTTGGCCCTATAGTGGGTATCAGCCAGCAACAGTGCAGTTGGGGTTGGCCCTATAGTGGGTATCAGCCAGCAACAGTGCAGTTGGGGTTGGCCCTATAGTGGGTATCAGCCAGCAACAGTGCAGTTGGGGTTGGCCCTATAGTGGGTATCAGCCAGCAACAGTGCAGTTGGGATTGGCCCTATAGTGGGTATCAGCCAGCAACAGTGCAGTTGGGGTTGGCCCTATAGTGGGTATCAGCCAGCAACAGTGCAGTTGGGGTTGGCCCTATAGTGGGTATCAGCCAGCAACAGTGCAGTTGGGGTTGGCCCTATAGTGGGTATCAGCCAGCAACAGTGCAGTTGGGGTTGGCCCTATAGTGGGTATCAGCCAGCAACAGTGCAGTTGGAGTTGGCCCTATAGCGGGTATCAGCCAGCAACAGTGCAGTTGGGGTTGTCCCTATAGTGGGTATCAGCCAGCGACAGTGTAGTTGGGGTTGTCCCTATAGTGGGTATCAGCCAACTGTGTGGTGGGTAACAGAGGAGTGAGTTAACCATGTTATAGGCAGTATGCTATCCTGTCCCCTGTTTCCTCTGGTACTGCTAGTGGCTCTATCTCTCTTATTCTCTCTCTTATTCAATTTGCTTTATTGGCATGATGTAACAATGTACATATTGCCAGTGTCTGTCAGACACTGTCCCTCATCTTATGGCAGGCAGCAATGTAGTGCGCTGCCAACCCACAGCTCTCTGCGTCCTCCCCCAACAGCACGGGTAGCCTATTCTCATCAGAAAGGTATTTGAAACCTTCAATAAGGGTTTCAAAATTGGGGAAATGACACTCTAATTGTTTTTTGTTTTTTAAATTTTGTCAGGAAATGCAGCTCTGTCTCAGGTTCTGCTGTTGTGCAGTGGTTGCACAGCCTTTCCTCGTCAGGGAGCCAGGTTTTCCTGTGTCTACCCTTCTCAATGGCAAGGCTGTGCTCACTGAGCCTGTACTTTGTCAAGGTTTTTCTAATGTTTTGATCAGTAACCATGGTCAAATAGTTCGCCACGGTGTGTTGTCCATTTAGGGACAGATAGCACTGCATTTTGCTTTGTGTTTGTGCTTGTGTTTCCCAATAAGCAATGTACTTTTGTTTTGACTGTGTTGTAATTTGGTTTATTCTGATTGATTGGATGTTCTGGTCCTGAGGCTTCAGTGTGTTAGTAGAACAGGTTTGTGAACTCAGCCCCACGACCAGATGGATGAGGGGACTATTTTCTTTGCTCAGCTCTTGGCATTGCAGGGCTTGGTGATGATATGAGATGGGGTCAGTTTCCAAAACTTAATTGCTCTTTTTTGAGTTTTTATTATTCGTGGATATTGGCCTAATTCTGCCCTGCGTGCGTTGTTGGTAGTTTTCCTCTGGAGAATCATACAAAACTCTGCATGCAGGGTTTCAATGGGGTGTTTGTCCCATTTGGTGAAATCTTGTTTTGCAAGTGGACCCCACACCTCGCTGCCATGAAGTGCAATTGGTTCAATGACACATTCAATTAGTTTTAGCCAAAGGTATTTCAATTTTAATTTATTTTTTAATGGCGTAGAATGCCATTGGTCTAATTCCCTGAGATCTGGATCTTCTCTGGAAAATCATTATTTTAGTATTTTGGGGGTTTACTGCCAGGGCCCAGGTCTGGCAGTACTGCACTAGCAGGTCCAGGTTCTGCTGTAGGCCATGTGCTGTGGGTGACAGCAAGCATAGGTCATCTGCGAAGAGCAGCCATTTAACCTCTGAATTGTGGAGACACCAGGGGCTGAGGATTTTTTATATATATTTTTCTTTCTCTCTCTCATCCTCCCTCTCTCTCTCATCCTCTCTCCCTGTCTCATCCCCCCGCTCTCTCTCTCTCTCTCTCTCTCTCTCTCTCTCTCTCTCATATCCCCTCTCTCTCTCTCTCATCCTCCCTCTCTCTCTCTCTCTTTCTCTTTCATCCTCTCTCTCGCTCTCATCCTCTCTCCTCTCTTTCTCATCCTCTCTCTCCTCTCTCTCTCTTTCTCCTCTTCCCTCTCTGAGTGGGAGCAGTACAGTTCATGTGGTTTCACTTTAAACACAATCAACCCTGGAATGAGAGAAAGAGCCTCATACAGCTCTCACTTTTATCTTGTAGCTCTTAGACTGATTGATTCTCTTCTTTACCACGTTTAGTTTTTCTTCAAAGTGAAGAGAGATACAGTACATCTCACTAGAGAGCAACCTTCCTATTTTGAAACAGGTTAGAAGTCTAGCTTCTCTGGGATCCTAATTCCAAGTTCAACTTTCCCCCCGATGCCTTGAGATGGATGAAATCATACCTTGAAGGCAGATCTCATTGTGTCAGAGTGAGCAATGAGCTGTCGCCCACTCTTAGCTATGATGTGGGCGTGCCCCAAGGGTCAATACTGGGGCCCCTCCTGTTCAGCCTGTACATTAATGATCGGCCTTCTGTCTGTACTGGGTCTGAAGTTCAAATGTATGCAGATGATACAGTGATATATGTGCATGCAAAGAGCAAACAACAAGCTGCACAAGAACTCACTACTGTAATGGTCCAGGTTACAAAGTGGCTCAGTGACTCACTACTGTAATGGTCCAGGTTACAAAGTGGCTGAGTGACTCGTGTTTGCATCTCAATGTGAAAAAAACTGTTTGCATGTTCTTCACAAAGAGGGCAACAGATGCTACTGAGCCAGATGTCTATGTGTCAGGGGAGAAGCTCCAGGTGGTATCTGATTTTAAGTACCTTGGCATCATACTTGATTCCAACCGCTCTTTTAAAAAGCATGTGAAAAAGGAAATTCAAATAACCAAATTCAACCTAGCTAATTTCCGATTTATACGAAATTGTTTGACTACAGAGGTAGCAAAACTGTACTTCAAATCTATGATACTCCCCCACTTAACATACTGCTTGACTAGTTGGGCCCAAGGTTGCTGTACAACATTAAAACCTATTTAGTCTGTCTACAAACAGGCTCTCAAAGTGCTTGATAGGAAGCCCAATAGCCATCATCACTGTTACATCCTCAGAAAGCATGAGCTCCTGAGTTGGGTAAATCTACAAGCATGTCTTGTATTCAAAGATCCTAAATGGCCTGGCTCCACTCAGTATTTTTGTTAAGCAGAAAACCCAAGCATATGGCAGCAGATCCACAAGGTCTGCCATGAGAGGTGACTGTATAGTTCTCTTAAGGAAAAGCACCTTTAGTAAATCCGCTTTCTCTGTGAGAGCTTCCCATGTCTGGTATACACTGCCATCAGACACACATAACTGCACCACATATCACACTTTCACAAAATGCATGAAGACATGGCTAAAGGTCAATCAGATTTGTGAACATAATCCCTAGCTGTGTATTGCCGCTTTCCATGTTGTCTGTTATCTGTAGCTTGTGAGGTGTGGAAACACTGTTGCTTTTATGAATTTTGTCTTGCTTATTTTTGTTCTATGTTGCTCTGTCTGTATGCTACGTCTTGCTTGTCCTATGTTGCTCTGCGTGTGCTCACTGCTCAATGATTGTCTGTATTGTAATTGTTTTTAATAACCTGCCCAGGGACTGCAGTTGAAAATTAGCCGGCTGGCTAAAACCGGCACTTTTACTGAAACGTTGATTAATGTGCACTGTCCCTGTAAAAAATAATATAACCTCAACAATAACTGAAGCCTCAGGTTGGTCCAGTACAATATGGATGACTTGGTTTAGAAGTTGTCTGAATATAGTCAGATCTAAGGGCTTCAGTGTAAAATGGCCTGATGTTAGTAAAGTACACACTGTAGAATGTCTTCCAAGTTAGAGCAGCCTTTTTATTACAACCTTATCCATCTGTACCCTGCCACACACGCACCTTTTAACTGATACAAGACTTGAGGCTTGATTGCTGTAAGAGCCAAGGCAGACTGGTTTCACATGGCAGACCCCCCCCCCCCCCCCCCCCCCCCCCCACCCCCTTGGTTTTATGACTCTTTTATTTGCGGTCTGCTCTGAATAAGCTGTTCTCAGCAATTATGGCAAATACAATTCAATCTGTTTGGAGATTTCCCTTTAATCTCATTTCCAGGGTCCTAACCAGAACCAGCTGCCCCCCCTCCTTTCCCCCCTCTAAACATTCATCATCCCAGTAAAGATCACAGTGCTGTGATGTCGTTTCACCCCCCCCTCCACCTCTTACCCTTCTCCTCCCCTCCTGTCCCTTGTTCAGACTGAACACTTGTAAAGGGGGGCTGACACACCCCCTCCACTGGGCTTTCCTGTGGTTTGTTACCTCACTCAGTAGTTGCCACCCCACTAACTCTCTCGCCATGATTCAGAGCAGAACTGCACTTTATTACACACTGACCGTGGCTGCAAGGGCCATCCACATGTCATACAAATAGTTTCCCTTGCTTTTGGCTGCGTTCCCTCTTCCCTGCTCTCTCGCTCTCACCCAACCTCCACCTCTCTCTACATCAATCTACCTTTCACTCCATCTCCCACCCTCCTTATTCCTCTCTCTGTCACTCCCCCTCTTCCTCTCTCCTAACCCCTGTGGTCAGGTCAGAGGTTGCTGCGGCCATCTCTGTTTCCTCTCTGGGATTGCTGACCACATCTCAGTCAGTAATAGGCCATTAGCCTGTCAGGCTGCAGCGCTGCAGTGGGGGCCACTGTACACGAACCCAGGGGCCCCGCCCCCCCTCTTCTCATTGATCCCCTGAGGGGCCCCTGCACTCTTCTCCTCCCAGGCCTCAGTCCTTGGCCAAGCCCTCTGTTTTTGCAGAGTTCCAAAACGCTTTGTTGCCTCAATAAAGTTCATTTCTGGGATAATATTGCTCTGGAGGGACACATGGTGCTGATTTGACTTGGACGGCGCTTCGCCACGGCCCTCGTTCCCACTCTCCCTTTTCTCTTCTCTTCATTCTTTCGTTCTTTCTCTTCCTGCGGTACGAGAGTCTCTGATCCTGTGTTGACCCGGGATTTACACACCAGGGAGTTGCACCAGAGAGGGGACCGGAGGCCTCTCATTTCACAGGATTTACACCAGGGCTTGGGGGGGATAGGTATGCTGGGGGAGGGATGGATGGGATCAGAGGAGTCCCAGTCCCAAACCTCGGCAGGAGGATTCTTTTTTGTTGTTGTTACGTGGCAAAACTAAAACTAGAGGCTGGGGTCAGTTGCGAGTCCCAGAAAAATGTGCTGTGTCAAAAGGTGTGGATGGGCATGTTGCCAATACATGCTTAAGAACAGACATCCAGACTTTTAAAGTGGAGTCCATTTACAAAGGCAGAAACGTACACACACTGATCAGAAACGGTCCCCCTACTACCCCCCTTTGGTTTGCATTAACCCCCATGTGTAATTACCATAGTCATCTTTCCTTGAAACGCAACGAGGACACAGAATACGGCCGTGCGCTAAACAGTTTCATCTGAGCTCAATCTTTATATTTTTCCCTCATTAGCTCTTGGTTAACCGCTAGCTAATGCTTAGTGTGTCCACTCCTCTTTTCCCCCTCGTAGCCTTACCCAGAACCAGATGCATCCTCCCTTCCCTCCCCGCCACTCTTCTAACCAACGACTTAATAATCCCGGCTCTCAAACAGAAAACCGGCCCCTTTTCATCTCTGCTCGGGCCTCGACACTGTGGCCGTGTATGTAGTTTAACAGGGATAAGACTGTGGCCTGGCTGGCTGACTGACTGGTTGGCTGTATGGCTGGCTGGCTGGCTGGTTGGCCACTTGGGCTGGTGTTTGGAAACATGGCCGTGAGGTTAAGAGTAGCACTGGGCTTTCTTCCCAGTTCTTAAAGACATGGGGCTGTAGGCCTGGGGGGGAGAGAGTCCGTCACCATAGGCTTGTTAGCATGGTTAGAAAAGGAGTCCGTCACCATAGGCTTGTTAGCATGGTTAGAAAAGGAGTCCGTCACCATAGGCTTGTTAGCATGGTTAGAAAAGGAGTCCATCTCCATAGGCTTGTTAGCATGGTTAGAAAAGGAGTCCGTCACCATAGGCTTGTTAGCATGGTTAGAAAAGGAGTCCGTCACCATAGGCTTGTTAGCATGGTTAGAAAAGGAGTCCGCCACCATAGGCTTGTTAGCATGGTTAGAAAAGGAGTCCGTCACCATAGGCTTGTTAGCATGGTTAGAAAAGGAGTCCGTCACCATAGGCTTGTTAGCATGGTTAGAAAAGGAGTCCGTCACCATAGGCTTGTTAGCATGGTTAGAAAAGGAGTCCGTCACCATAGGCTTGTTAGCATGGTTAGAAAAGGAGTCCGTCACCATAGGCTTGTTAGCATGGTTAGAAAAGGAGTCCGTCACCATAGGCTTGTTAGCATGGTTAGAAAAGGAGTCCGTCACCATAGGCTTGTTAGCATGGTTAGAAAAGGAGTCCGTCACCATAGGCTTGTTAGCATGGTTAGAAAAGGAGTCCGTCACCATAGGCTTGTTAGCATGGTTAGAAAAGGAGTCCGTCACCATAGGCTTGTTAGCATGGTTAGAAAAGGAGTCCGTCACCATAGGCTTGTTAGCATGGTTAGAAAAGGAGTCCGTCACCATAGGCTTGTTAGCATGGTTAGAAAAGGAGTCCGTCACCATAGGCTTGTTAGCATGGTTAGAAAAGGAGTCCGTCACCATAGGCTTGTTAGCATGGTTAGAAAAGGAGTCCGTCACCATAGGCTTGTTAGCATGGTTAGAAAAGGAGTCCGTCACCATAGGCTTGTTAGCATGGTTAGAAAAGGAGTCCGTCTCCATAGGCTTGTTAGCATGGTTAGAAAAGGAGTCCGTCACCATAGGCTTGTTAGCATGGTTAGAAAAGGAGTCCGTCACCATAGGCTTGTTAGCATGGTTAGAAAAGGAGTCCGTCACCATAGGCTTGTTAGCATGGTTAGAAAAGGAGTCCGTCACCATAGGCTTGCTAGCATGGTTAGAAAAGGAGTCCGTCTCCATAGGCTTGTTAGCATGGTTAGAAAAGGAGTCCGTCACCATAGGCTTGCTAGCATGGTTAGAAAAGGAGTCCGTCTCCATAGGCTTGTTAGCATGGTTAGAAAAGGAGTCCGTCACCATAGGCTTGCTAGCATGGTTAGAAAAGGAGTCCGTCACCATAGGCTTGTTAGCATGGTTAGAAAAGGAGTCCGTCACCATAGGCTTGTTAGCATGGTTAGAAAAGGAGTCCGTCACCATAGGCTTGTTAGCATGGTTAGAAAAGGAGTCCGCCACCATAGGCTTGTTAGCATGGTTAGAAAAGGAGTCCGTCACCATAGGCTTGTTAGCATGGTTAGAAAAGGAGTCCGCCACCATAGGCTTGTTAGCATGGTTAGAAAAGGAGTCCGTCACCATAGGCTTGTTAGCATGGTTAGAAAAGGAGTCCGTCACCATAGGCTTGTTAGCATGGTTAGAAAAGGAGTCCGTCACCATAGGCTTGTTAGCATGGTTAGAAAAGGAGTCCGTCACCATAGGCTTGTTAGCATGGTTAGAAAAGGAGTCCGTCACCATAGGCTTGTTAGCATGGTTAGAAAAGGAGTCCGTCACCATAGGCTTGTTAGCATGGTTAGAAAAGGAGTCCGTCACCATAGGCTTGTTAGCATGGTTAGAAAAGGAGTCCGTCACCATAGGCTTGTTAGCATGGTTAGAAAAGGAGTCCGTCTCCATAGGCTTGTTAGCATGGTTAGAAAAGGAGTCCGTCACCATAGGCTTGTTAGCATGGTTAGAAAAGGAGTCCGTCACCATAGGCTTGTTAGCATGGTTAGAAAAGGAGTCCGTCACCATAGGTTTGCTAGCATGGTTAGAAAAGGAGTCCGTCACCATAGGCTTGCTAGCATGGTTAGAAAAGGCTGCGGACGTTTTCAACATGGGAACTGGATGAACAGTTTGTAGTTTAGTTGGTGCTGGCTTGGCTTGGGGTTAGTTGCTCTCCTCTCGACTATAGTGGTGATGGATGACAGGTTGCGATGTAAAGAATGTTTAGGCTTGGTTGTATATAACCGACATAAGGGATGGAGTAGTCGACACTAATTCAATACACATTAAAATCATCTTGCTGACACGTTTATTTTTGCATGGGCTGCATCTCAATCTGCCAATGTCTGCCTTCCTCATCGGTTTGTCAGAAAAGGAGACGGAACATAGCCTTCCTCATCGGTTTGTCAGACCAGGAGACGTCACAAAGCCTTCCTCATCGGTTGGTCAGACCAGGAGACGTCACAAAGCCTTCCTCATCGGTTTGTCAGACCAGGAGACATCACAAACATCTGTGGTCTTACGAAAACGTCTGCAGGGTCTGAACTGTTTGGGCTACAAAACTGAACAGTAAATATAAAACACAACATGCAATAATTTCAAAGATTTTACTGTGTTACAGTTCATGTAAGGAAATCAGTCAATTTAAATGAATTAATTAGGCCCTAATCTATGGATTTCACATGTGGGAATACAGATATTCATATGTTGATCAGATAACTTAAAAAAAAAAAATTTAAGTAAAGGTGTGGATCAGAAAACCAGTCAGTACCAGTCAATGGTGGGACCACCATTTGCCTCATGCACGACATCTCCTTCTCATAGAGTTGATCAGGCTGTTGATTGTGGCCTGTGGAATGTTGTCCCACTCCTCTTCAATGGCTGTACAAAGTTGCTGGAAATTGGCAGGAACAGGAACACGCTGTCATACGTCAATCCAGAGCATCCCAAACATGCTCAATGGGTGACATGTCTGGTGAGTATGCAGCCTATGGAAGAACTGGGACATTTTCAGCTTCCAGGAATTGTGGACAGATCCTTGTGACATGGGGCCGTGCATTACCATGGTGAAACATGAGGTGATGGCAGCAGATGAATGGCACGACAATGGGCCTCAGGATTTCATCACAGTATATCTGTGCATTCAAAATTGCCATCGATAAAATGCAATTGTGTTCGTTGTCCGTAGCTCATGCCTGCCCATACCATAACCCCACCGCCATCATGGGGCACTCTGTTCACAATGTTGACATCAGCAAACCGCTCGCCCACACGACGCCTGCCATCTGCTCGGTACAGTTGAAACCGGGATTCGTCCATTTCTCCAGTGTGCGAGTGGACATCGAAGGTGAGTAATTGCCCGCTGAAGTTGGTTACGACGCCGAACTGCAGTCAGATCTTGGTGAGGATGACGAGCACGCAGATAAACTTCCCTGAGACTGTTTCTGACAGTTAGTGCAGAAATCCTTTGGTTGTGCAAACCCACAGTTTCATCAGCTGTCCAGGTGGCTGGTCTCAGACAATCCCGCACTGCCAAGTTCTCTAAAACGGCATTGAAGGTGGCTTATGGTAGAGAAATGAACATTACATTTTCTGGCAACAGCGCTGGTGGACATTCCTCAGTCTTGCATGCCAGTTGCACACTCCCTCAAAACATGAGACATCTGTGGCATTGTGTTGGGTGAAAAAACTGCACATTTTAGTGGTCTTTTGTGCCCGGCACAAGTTGCACCTGTGTAATGATCATGCTTCTTGATATGCCACACCTGTCAGGTGGATGGATTACCTTGGCAAAAGAGAAATGCTCACTAACAGGGATGGAAACACATTTGTGCACAAAATGTTAGAGAAAATAGCTTTTTGTGCGTATGGAACATTTCTGGGATCTTTTATTTCAGAGCATGAAACATGGAACCAACACTTTACATGTTGCCTTAATATTTTTGTTCAGTGTGATATAATACGACTATGGAAAGCTTCAAGACTTGTCTGAAGGTAACCCAGCTCCTGTTAAAAAAATGTTTTACTAGTTTTGTGCCCCCAAAAGGGGCTGAAATAAGGGTAAAAACCCCCAAATCATAAGCTTCTTAATATCCCAGAAATACAACAGACACTTCAAAACAGATACTTCCGTTTCATTTATTTTTGAACTGTTTTGCCGTGTATGAATACGGTATTCAATGCGTTTCTATGCAAGTGCATTACTATTGTTGCTGACACAGGAAAGTTGCACCATATGGTGTGATTATTATGTTCCTCATAAACCCTAATTAGGGTCTAATTAGTCACACACACAGTTCACATCGGGACAACAAACATTTCAACTCGAGAAATTACATGGGCACTTGACACTTCTCTATAAATGGCACAATGAAATGGCTTGTTTTGTTAAATAACCTATAATGAACTGTGTGTAAAAGGGAAAAAGATAACGTTTTTACTACTGTGTGTTGTTTTCTTGTAGCCTTGCTTCTCCATAACCTCTCTTCCCTCTACCTTGTTTACACTGTGTGTTATTGTGTTTTCTTGTAGACTTGCTTCTCCATAACCTCTCTTCCCTCTACCTTGTTTACACTGTGTGTTATTGTGTTTTCTTGTAGCCTTGCTTCTCCATAACCTCTCTTCCCTCTACCTTGTTTACACTGTGTGTTATTGTGTTTTCTTGTAGCCTTGCTTCTCCATAACCTCTCTTCCCTCTACCTTGTTTACACTGTGTGTTATTGTGTTTTCTTGTAGCCTTGCTTCTCCATAACCTCTCTTCCCTCTACCTTGTTTACACTGTGTGTTATTGTGTTTTCTTGTAGCCTTGCTTCTCCATAACCTCTCGTCCCTCTACCTTGTTTACACTGTGTGTTATTGTGTTTTCTTGTAGCCTTGCTTCTCCATAACCTCTCGTCCCTCTACCTTGTTTACACTGTGTGTTATTGTGTTTTCTTGTAGCCTTGCTTCTCCATAACCTCTCTTCCCTCTACCTTGTTTACACTGTGTGTTATTGTGTTTTCTTGTAGCCTTGCTTCTCCATAACCTCTCTTCCCTCTACCTTGTTTACACTGTGTGTTATTGTGTTTTCTTGTAGCCTTGCTTCTCCATAACCTCTCTTCCCTCTACCTTGTTTACACTGTGTGTTATTGTGTTTTCTTGTAGCCTTGCTTCTCCATAACCTCTCTTCCCTCTACCTTGTTTACACTGTGTGTTATTGTGTTTTCTTGTAGCCTTGCTTCTCCATAACCTCTCTTCCCTCTACCTTGTTTACACTGTGTGTTATTGTGTTTTCTTGTAGCCTTGCTTCTCCATAACCTCTCTTCCCTCTACCTTGTTTACACTGTGTGTTATTGTGTTTTCTTGTAGCCTTGCTTCTCCATAACCTCTCGTCCCTCTACCTTGTTTACACTGTGTGTTATTGTGTTTTCTTGTAGCCTTGCTTCTCCATAACCTCTCGTCCCTCTACCTTGTTTACACTGTGTGTTATTGTGTTTTCTTGTAGCCTTGCTTCTCCATAACCTCTCTTCCCTCTACCTTGTTTACACTGTGTGTTATTGTGTTTTCTTGTAGCCTTGCTTCTCCATAACCTCTCTTCCCTCTACCTTGTTTACACTGTGTGTTATTGTGTTTTCTTGTAGCCTTGCTTCTCCATAACCTCTCTTCCCTCTACCTTGTTTACACTGTGTGTTATTGTGTTTTCTTGTAGCCTTGCTTCTCCATAACCTCTCTTCCCTCTACCTTGTTTACACTGTGTGTTATTGTGTTTTCTTGTAGCCTTGCTTCTCCATAACCTCTCTTCCCTCTACCTTGTTTACACTGTGTGTTATTGTGTTTTCTTGTAGCCTTGCTTCTCCATAACCTCTCTTCCCTCTACCTTGTTTACACTGTGTGTTATTGTGTTTTCTTGTAGCCTTGCTTCTCCATAACCTCTCTTCCCTCTACCTTGTTTACACTGTGTGTTATTGTGTTTTCTTGTAGACTTGCTTCTCCATAACCTCTCTTCCCTCTACCTTGTTTACACTGTGTGTTATTGTGTTTTCTTGTAGCCTTGCTTCTCCATAACCTCTCTTCCCTCTACCTTGTTTACACAGTGTGTTATTGTGTTTTCTTGTAGCCTTGCTTCTCCATAACCTCTCGTCCCTCTACCTTGTTTACACTGTGTGTTATTGTGTTTTCTTGTAGCCTTGCTTCTCCATAACCTCTCTTCCCTCTACCTTGTTTACACTGTGTGTTATTGTGTTTTCTTGTAGCCTTGCTTCTCCATAACCTCTCTTACCTCTACCTTGTTTACACTGTGTGTTATTGTGTTTTCTTGTAGCCTTGCTTCTCCATAACCTCTCTTCCCTCTACCTTGTTTACACTGTGTGTTACTGTGTTTTCTTGTAGCCTTGCTTCTCCATAACCTCTCTTCCCTCTACCTTGTTTACACTGTGTGTTATTGTGTTTTCTTGTAGCCTTGCTTCTCCATAACCTCTCTTCCCTCTACCTTGTTTACACTGTGTGTTATTGTGTTTTCTTGTAGCCTTGCTTCTCCATAACCTCTCTTCCCTCTACCTTGTTTACACTGTGTGTTATTGTGTTTTCTTGTAGCCTTGCTTCTCCATAACCTCTCTTCCCTCTACCTTGTTTACACTGTGTGTTATTGTGTTTTCTTGTAGCCTTGCTTCTCCATAACCTCTCTTCCCTCTACCTTGTTTACACTGTGTGTTATTGTGTTTTCTTGTAGCCTTGCTTCTCCATAACCTCTCGTCCCTCTACCTTGTTTACACTGTGTGTTATTGTGTTTTCTTGTAGCCTTGCTTCTCCATAACCTCTCTTACCTCTACCTTGTTTACACTGTGTGTTACTGTGTTTTCTTGTAGCCTTGCTTCTCCATAACCTCTCTTCCCTCTACCTTGTTTACACTGTGTGTTATTGTGTTTTCTTGTAGCCTTGCTTCTCCATAACCTCTCGTCCCTCTACCTTGTTTACACTGTGTGTTATTGTGTTTTCTTGTAGCCTTGCTTCTCCATAACCTCTCTTCCCTCTACCTTGTTTACACTGTGTGTTATTGTGTTTTCTTGTAGCCTTGCTTCTCCATAACCTCTCTTACCTCTACCTTGTTTACACTGTGTGTTATTGTGTTTTCTTGTAGCCTTGCTTCTCCATAACCTCTCTTCCCTCTACCTTGTTTACACTGTGTGTTATTGATGTTTTAGCTCAGCATTGAAATTGACATGCTACACAGTTTACCACGCACTACGTCATTTCAGAGTAGGCTAGTCCTCAAGGGACATGTTATGAATTACCTAGTGCGTGTCTGCCTGTTCTTTAGTGGTGTCCTCAAATCTACCCCAAGTCTGTAATTTGCATTAACAAGCTGTCTGTTACTGGGCAGAACAAAGATGAACAAGAGTACTTTCCGCTATATGATGAAATATATATTTTTTGCTCTCTGTCCACTTCCTGCTAATGATTTCTCTGAAGAGCCATCTGGACGTCACGTTGGAGTGAACAAAGGTCAAGAGGTCAAACCCCTGGACCCGTTCCCATTTGGAGTAAATTAGAGGGTAGTATGCTTGACTTATTTTCCAGTTGGCGTTTAGCCTAGGTTCCCAGGTACACTCAGAGCATAGAGTGGTGAGCCGGAGGAGCTCCATGTCCACAAGACATTTAGCCATTCATTACGATCTGTAGAGTTGGTGTTTTCTTGTGTCAATTAACTTGTGACATTCCTGGGTGACTCATACTAATAAGGTCCGACTTAAACAACAAATACGATAGTCAGTTTCAACAAAGTTAAGGGTACAAGACTGTGTACATATCTGGCAGTGTTGGCAAAATCACTACATATCCCATCGAACCAAGAGGAGAGCAGCTGCCTGTTGTCACAGTTCCAAGACCAGTCCGAAACTTCCAGTTAACCCTACGCCAATGAGACTGGCTGATCTCAAAGACAATGGTGGCAAAGGATATCATTGCTACTTACGACACGACTAGGGTTGCAACATTTGGAGAACTTTCAATAAGTTCCCTGGTTTTCCCGATATCCCAGTTGGAGGAGTCCTTGAATCAGGAGTGCATAAACAGGAACAACAAGTTCCCTGGTTTTCCCGATATCCCAGTTGGAGGAGGCCTTGAATCAGGAGTGCATAAACAGGAACACCAGAATCCTCCACAGTATTTCTGGAAAACCAGGGAATTTATTGAATGTTCCTGGAATTTTGCAACCCTAGACATGACAGATATCTCATGACGATTTAACAAAACAATAAATATCTTAGTTACATGTTTGTATAACTAGCAAAGGAGTTGAAGTTAAGGGTGCAGTATTTCTGAAGTTTGGCAACGAGGATGAAAATTAGCATAGTTCAGCTAGCTAGTTTAGCCAGGGAAAACCGGAAGCAAAAATAATCTCAGGACAGGATATAGCTGGGCGCACGTGCACTAGGCTAATTTAGGACACAGATTGTAGTTTTTATGTCCTGATATCAGGAGCTGTCTGTGAAAAGTTTGAATAAACAATTCAGATACTGAAACGAATACATCGGATGACAAATATTTGAGAGCTAATTGATATACAATTCTGAAATCTGATGGAACTGTCAATAGTAAAACAAAGCTTAAAACGATGTTTGAGTGAATCCAGAAAATGTACAGTATTTATTTTATTTAACCTTTATTTAACAAGGCAAGTCACTTAAGAACAAATTCTTATTTACAATGACGGCTTAGGAACAGTGGGTTAACTGATTTTTACCTTGTCAACTCAGGGATTTGATCTAGCAACCTTTCGGTTACTGGCCCAACACTCTAACCACTAGGCTACCTGCCACCCCCACACTGTGTGTGTGTGTGTGGTGAAATCTCTTCCAGACACGGTAGACTCCTCCTTGTTACCACTCTATAGGGACTGTTGGTCATTAGCATTGGAAAAAATACATTTGTTATACAAGGCTGTAGTCACACAATCCAATTAAACACATGAAAGCAAACTCTCCTCTTGGGCAGGAAGACATAAACAGGCTGTAAAATGGAAAACTACATCTGTGTTCGTTTCTCTACCTTGAAAGACGGCCACATTTGGCAAGCTTTAACAAACACCTTCAAATAATCAAGAGCACTTTAGGGGGAAAAAAACGCAACATTAATGCTCTACCCATCTGCTTTCAATGTTGGAAAGGAGTAGTTTTGGGATGATGAAATGCTTTGTATTGCATGTGGCACGTTCTGTTCACATGGGCATGAATGTAACATGTTAGCCTAAGCTTTACGGCTGGGAATTTCCAGGGACCTCACCATAAGATGTTATCACAATACTTAGGTCACAATATGATATGTATTGCTATTCTCACGAGTCTATATGTACTGCAATTCGATACTGTGATTTTATTGCGATTTGATGTTAAACATATTGCTCCCCATATATCTGCCGCAGAGGGACATGAGAGAACCATGAGAACATGAGTTGTTGACCAGTCGTGGAAATAAGAGCCGAAAACAAATTGCCTCCCTATTTAAAAAGATTGAGAACGAGCTCTAAAGGAAAAACACTGGAGTTTTGGTGCAGGTACAGCCAACTACCGCAAAAATAATATTGTAATATTGTCGATAGACACGATATATAGTCAAATAATATCCAGATATGTATCTTGATTCCCTCCACTAATAAGCATGCACACATACTCTTCTTCTCATCCCCTCGTGCATCATTCGATGTAGGCCTACCATGCAAGTTGTAACAATTCAGTCCTCTTTCAGTGGAAAATGACTCTTGGATGAACTGATATTTTGCCTGATATATGCGTTATCAGAAAGATCTTTGCTGCTCACCTTCATGATGTAAAGTAAGTAAGTAGCTTTGTGTGAGCCTTTGCTTGTGCCAGCCGGAACTCTTGCCACCTTTGTGATGGCAAGAGTTGAAACGCTTTCCGGCAAAGAGCTAATCTTCAATGAACACAATCCCTCCCATCATTAAACGTACCATATGAAACATCCTCAAATTATTATTATCAGAAACAATGCATCGCTGCATACACAGTAGGCGGTAACATACTGTATGTTAGCCTCGCTAATGCCCTATAATTAGTGTCTAAAACGTGAGCGTTAGAACAGTGAGATATCCTCTAATTTCACCTATTGAGGTTTGTAAATAAATAGCATCCTGCTTTCAACCGGAGCGGGGCCTCTCGATGTGTAGAAGGGGCCTCTCGGATGCCTGTGTAGAATCCTAATTAAATTACCTCATTAGGCGAGGCTCGGCGTTAACACCTAATGTTGCCTTAAAACTGTGGAAAATGTCCCCTTTCATCTCCACCTTTTCCAGGCGTTTGCGTCGCTCTGATCTCGGGTCTGTGATTGCACCTTTTTGTGTCTTGAATTTCCATGTAAATTCTCCTCTGATGAGCGCTTTCCCGCTGACTGCCTCCCGCTCCGGGGGAAGAAGTAAATACTAATCCTGTGGGAAATGCGCCGGTGGGAAGTGAGCCCCACTCACCTGATCTAATTGGTTTTGTCTTGATGAACTGCAGACGTGTGCGCGCGTGCGAGAGAGAGCTTCTAAGAGAGAGAGTGTGTGTGTGTGTGTGTTGGGCTAGAGACTCTGGCTTTCATGTCTCCACTTCAGAGGGCTGGTTTAGACCTTTCATACCTTGCTATCTGCCAGACCAAAGGGAAATATTTATAAATCATCTGCACAACAAATATTGGATCTGGCCTCGGGTGTCAGGGCCTGTAGATGGACTCTAGTGACTGATGTGGAAATGCACCTCATCCTACAGTGGATTGGATCTGGCCTCGGGTGTCAGGGCCTGTAGATGGACTCTAGTGACTGGTGTGGAAATGCACCTCATCCTACAGTGGATTGGATCTGGCCTCGGGTGTCAGGGCCTGTAGATGGACTCTAGTGACTGGTGTGGAAATGCACCTCATCCTACAGTGGATTGGATCTGGCCTCGGGTGTCAGGGCCTGTAGATGGACTCTAGTGACTGATGTGGAAATGCACCTCATCCTACAGTGGATTGGATCTGGCCTCGGGTGTCAGGGCCTGTAGATGGACTCTAGTGACTGATGTGGAAATGCACCTCATCCTACAGTGGATTGGATCTGGCCTCGGGTGTCAGGGCCTGTAGATGGACTCTAGTGACTGATGTGGAAATGCACCTCATCCTACAGTGGATTGGATCTTGCTTTGGAGGTTTTGGCTATGACTGGCTCTCTCAAGTCTCATTTCCTGAATTGTTGATCATCAACACATTTAACACATATTATTCACATGATTCATAATTCCTAACTCAATTGGCATTTAATGCAAGGATTTAGGATTTGAAATGCACGTTTCCCTATGCTGGAATCAGTTGGAAGTATCTCCCTAGTTCAATACCTGCCATTCCTCTCCAGTTTCATTGTCACTATTTCATTTCATCGGGTTGTTTTTCAGATTTTCCTTCCCTTTTTTGTTAGGCTGGGATGGCATGGCATCACTCACTATAGATGTTATACCCTGCGTTCCTCTTCAGCAGTGCAGTAAATGACTAAAATGCACAGGTCTTAATATCGCTAGCCCCGCTGCTGCCTTCCTAGCCACCCAAGGTAATTACCATAGCAGCACACTCCATTACATATTCACCAAGTGATGCCTCATTAGCTTTTGCAATCTAAGTGTTTAAAATATGTGAGTAGTATAGGCCTAAACTCTAGGCAGCTACAGACACAGCACTGAATTACTGCCTGGGGCTACACTGTCTAAACTAGTCTGACTTGCCTATTGGAAATGTTAATGGTTATTTGTGTGTTTGTGTGTGTGCCCCTGTGAGAGAAGGGAAATGTTTGTGTTTTCTGAACAGTTCCCTCAGCGTGGCTGCAGTTCCACCCCCATCCTCCAGAGGGCAGACTTGTATCACCTAAGGCTTGCCAGTCCCTGTACTGTAGCTGGGAAGTTTGAGTTTGACAAGCAACTGCAGTGAAGAAACACAGACGGCAAAGTGCTGGTACAACTCCCCACAGAGAGGAGAGTGTTTTGTGATGCGGGTGGTGAAAGACTAGGGAAATCTAGTCTGGCAGCGCTGCTGTAGGCCCCAAAAATCTGGCCTTTTACTCATTTTTGTCATTGTTGCATAACCCACAACACTGATTAATTTTATGAACAATGTTTTCAATTAGGTCCCGATCCGTTTGTGTTGTTCAAGATATCTCTTCCCACTAGCAAGTATTTCTGCTTAGGCTTTTTTGTGCATATTGCCCAAACACAGCCTCACAAGACAATGACACACGAAATGATTGACAGGCCTATCTTCAGATGTCTGCAGGCCTTATTTTCAGACAGATACACCCTTCAAAAGATCCCCTATTGAGTTCACCATTTGAGCAGGAAAGGGAGTGAGAGAGGAGAGTGAGTCGGCAGTTTTGCAGCGTGCCCTCTCACACAAGCCTTGTTGTTCCAGCCGGCCCAGGCTGTCAGTGGGCCTGTCTGACCTCTGACCTCCTGTACCTCAGCATGAGGAAGTGGTTAGGCAGCCCAATAACAAGACCTGGTGGAGAGACTGAAACCAGAGCTGAAGTACTTGCTGCCCCTGCTCCCTTTAGTCCAGTTTGTCTTCAGGGCTCCATTCCAATCCAAATATGTCCTCCTTTCCCTCTACTCTTGTTGACTGCCTGTCTGTCACAGATCTAAAAGGCCTGGACATGGTCAAGCATTGTGGCAGCAGCTCTACTGGGAAATCAGAGGGTAAGCTAGACCCATCCAAGCCTTTCAGATCTGTGTCAAGGAGTCAACAAGGGTAGAGACAAGGGAGTATGTTTTTGGCCTTAAACCAGTGAGGAGTGACCTAATATACTGACCCCTGTGACCTCTTGGGTTTGGCCAAGCATGTCACATGAGAGAGATGGGAGAGAACCCAATGGTTGTTCCACAGTGTGAGGCAGCTTAGATGATGTGTATGGTGTTTTACTCCTGTAAACAGAGTCAAGGCTCAGTGAGAACATGCTCATCATCAACTAACTTGCCTTCCCTGGCTTATTGTTGCAAATGCTCCCTAACACCTGGCCCGTGTCTCTCTCAATCTCTCTCTCTCTCTCTCTCTCTCTCTCTCTCTCTCTCTCTCTCTCTCTCTCTCTCTCTCTCTCTCTCTCTCTCTCACGCACTCTCACCCACTCATACACTCACACTCTCTCTCAATCTCTCTCTCTCTTTCTCACTCACTCACTCTCTCTCACTCACTTACACACACAGGAGGGGCTTAGCCAGATGTCAGCCTCCCATCTTAGGGAGCAATTAAAGGTGGTGTTATGATTAAGGAATTATTCTGCCAATGTTTCCCCATATGTGAAAATAATTGAGTGATTGAATGTCATCGCGATTAAATGATCTCTCTTGCTGTCTCTCATCCCCCCCCCTCCCCCCCTCCCCCCTCCCTCCCCAAACCCCCCCCCTCCCGCTCTCTGCCTCTATCCAGCTACTTAACTCATTCAGGGGGGACAATAAACCATACTCTCTTTGTAATAACTAGAGAGGACTTGGATTGATGCTAGTTAATCACACTGCACCACTGAACTGAGTGGACCTATACTTTTATATATGGACATAAGAAAATAAGTTAGAGGCATTCTCCAACATAGGCCTCTTCATGTGTTGCTGTAGTGCACGATGAGCTACTGGAAACCCAGCCATGAAAACCTTGGCTCCGTTCAACTGTTGACTCTGAAGAAAGAGAATATGATCAAATATTTGCGGGATTTAGTGCTTGGCTTTGATTGGCTGCCTGGCTCGCAGGTGACTGATGGTTGGCCAGTCTGGCATGATGTCAGCGCAGGCAATAGGAAAATGGAAGGTGGTAAAATCACTCAGTAGGGCCTTTAGGAATATTTGCTCAGCCGCCTGCCCTGCAACATCTGCTCAAATGATTGCGTAAACTCCTCGGCACCGAGCCTGGTGGATCTGAGCACCCAGATGTCAGCCGTGATGGAAGGAAACAGTGTTTGTGTGATTATGGTGGTTCTGTGTGTTGGTGCCCTTGGAACAGAGATGCCATCACTCCCAACACACTAAATATTACAAGCCATAACACCGGCTGGGATTTTAGACTTAAACATGATTAGCAATTTTTATGTATTTCCCCAGCCCTAACTTTAATCTAAAACCTAAATGTAACTTATTCCTTACTTTGACTGTAAATTAGTCGTGATGTTTTGGCCACAAAATGAGGAAACAATGAAACTCAACTGAGTGGGGATGAACGGTAGAAAGCCAATCAGAGCTCAGAATCGTATTGTGTTGAGGTCCCACACCATGGCCTGTGTTATAACTGACTCTCATGGCACAGGGTTCATCTAGCAAAACAACTGCTCTGTGAATTACACACACGGGATACAAGCTTGTTCCCTTCCTCTACTGTGTGTTGTTACATCAACTCACCACCTGCCGACAGGCAGCTCTTCTCTGTACTTCTGTTCTGCAGTACCATGGAAAGATTTGTCTGGGCTGTCTTCTTCCTGGTCATTCAGTAATGAGGTAAAGTGTAGAAATGATTTATCTATGGGCTGTTAGTGAAGACGCCGTGAATGCTAATAATATCTGCTGCTATACATTGGTGCTGCAACAGCAGGGCTGATTGATACCTTGGTGCTGCAACAGCAGGGCTGATTGATACCTTGGTGCTGCAACAGCAGGGCTGATTGATACCTTGGTGCTGCAACAGCAGGGCTGATTGATACATTGGCGCTGTAACAGCAGGGCTGATTGATACCTTGGTGCTGCAACAGCAGGGCTGATTGATACCTTGGTGCTGCAACAGCAGGGCTGATTGATACCTTGGTGCTGCAACAGCAGGGCTGATTGATACCTTGGTGCAGCAACAGCAGGGCTGATTGATACCTTGGTTCTGCAACAGCAGGGCTGATTGATACCTTGGTGCTGCAACAGCAGGGCTGATTGATACCTTGGTGCTGCAACAGCAGGGCTGATTGATACCTTGGTGCTGCAACAGCAGGGCTGATTGATACCTTGGTGCTGCAACTGCAGGGCTGATTGATACCTTGGTGCTGCAACTGCAGGGCTGATTGATACCTTCATTTTTATGGAATGGTCTGCCTAACCATGTGAGAGACGCAGACTTGGTCTTGACCTTTAAGTCTTTATTGAAGACTCATCTCTTCAGTAGGTCCTATGATTGAGTGTAGTCTGGCCCAGGAGTGTTAAGGTGAACGGAAAGGCACTGGAGCAACGAACCACCCTTGCTTTCTCTGCCTGGCCGGTTCCCCTCTCTCCACTGGGATTCTCTGCCTCAAACCCTATTACAGGGGCTGAGTCACTGAACTACTGGTGCTCTTCCATGCCGTCCCTAGGAGGGGTGCGTCACTTGAGTGGTTTGAGTCACTGAAGGGATCTTCCTGTCCGTGTTGGTGCCCCCCCCCCCCCCCCCCCCAGGTTTGTGACGTGGGGGAGATCTTCGTGGGCTATACTCGGCCTTATCTCAGGATAGTAAGTTGGTGGTTGAAGATATCCCTCTAGTGTTGTGGGGTCTGTGCTTTGGCAAAGTGGGTGGGTTTATATCCTGCCTGTTTGGCCCTGTCTGGGGGTATCGTCGGACGGGGCCAGTGTCTCCCGACCCCTTCTGTCTCAGCCTCCAGTATTTATGCTACAATAGTTTGTGTCGGGGTGCTAGGGTCAGTCTGTTATATCTGGAGTATTTCTCCTGTCTTATCCGTTGTCCTGTGTGAATTTAAGTATGCTCTCTCTAATTCTCTCTCTCTCTCTCCTCTCTCCTCCCTCCTCTCTCCTCTCTCCTCTCTCCTCTCTCCTCTCTCTCTCTCAGGACCTGAGCCCTAGGATCATGCCTCAAGACTACCTGGCCTGATAACTCCTTGCTGTACCCTGTCCATATGGTTGTACTGCTGCTCCAGTTTCAACTGTTCTGCCTGACCTGTTCACCGGACGTGCTACCTTGTTCCAGACCTGCTGTTTTCAACTCTCTAGAGACAGCTGGAGCGGTAGAGATACTCTGAATGGTCGGCTATGAAAAGCCAACTGATGTTTACTCCTGAGGTGCTGACCTGTTGCACCCTCGACAACCACTGTGACTATTATTATTTGACACTTCTTGTCATCTATGAACATTTGAACATCTTAGCCATGTTCTGTTATAATCTCCACCCCGGCACAGCCAGAAGAGGACTGGCCACCCCTCATAGCCTGATTCCTCTCTAGGTTTCTTCCTAAGTTCCGGCCTTTCTAGGGAGTTTTTCCTAGCCACCGTGCTTCTACACCTGCATTGCTTGCTGTTTGGGGTTTTAGGCTGGGTTTCTGTACAGTACTTTGTGACATCAGCTGATGTAAGAAGGGCTTTATAAATACATTTGATTGATACCTTGGTGCTGCAACAGCAGGGCTGATTGATACCTTGGTGCTGCAACAGCAGGGCTGATTGATACCTTGGTGCTGCAACAGCAGGGCTGATTGATACCTTGGTGCTGCAACAGCAGGGCTGATTGATACCTTGGTGCTGCAACAGCAGGGCTGATTGATACCTTGGTGCTGCAACAGCAGGGCTGATTGATACCTTTGTGCTGCAACAGCAGGGCTGATTGATACCTTGGTGCTGCAACAGCAGGGCTGATTGATACCTTGGTGCTGCAACAGCAGGGCTGATTGATACCTTGGTGCTGCAACAGCAGGGCTGATTGATACCTTGGTGCTGCAACAGCAGGGCTGATTGATTCCTTGGTGCTGCAACTGCAGGGCTGATTGATACCTTGGCGCTGCAACAGCAGGGCTGATTGATACCTTGGCGCTGCAACAGCAGGGCTGATTGATACCTTGGTGCTGCAACTGCAGGGCTGATTGATACCTTGGCGCTGCAACAGCAGGGCTGATTGATACCTTGGTGCTGCAACTGCAGGGCTGATTGATACCTTGGCGCTGTAACAGCAGGGCTGATTGATACCTTGGCGCTGCAACAGCAGGGCTGATTGATACCTTGGCGCTGCAACAGCAGGGCTGATTGATACCTTGGTGCTGCAACAGCAGGACTGATTGATACCTTGGTGCTGCAACAGCAGGGCTGATTGATACCTTGGTGCTGCAACAGCAGGACTGATTGATACCTTGGCGCTGCAACAGCAGGGCTGATTGATACCTTGGTGCTGCAACAGCAGGACTGATTGATACCTTGGTGCTGCAACAGCAGGGCTGATTGATACCTTGGTGCTGCAACTGCAGGGCTTATTGAAACCTTGGTGCTGCAACAGCAGGGCTGATTGATACCTTGGTGCTGCAACTGCAGAGCTGATTGATACCTTGGCGCTGTAACAGCAGGGCTGATTGATACCTTGGCACTGCAACAGCAGGGCTGATTGATACCTTGGCGCTGCAACAGCAGGGCTGATTGATACCATGGCGTTGCAACAGCAGGGCTGATTGATACCTTGGTGCTGCAACAGCAGGGCTGATTGATACCTTGGTGCTGCAACTGCAGGGCTTATTGAAACCTTGATACTGCAACAGCAGGATTGATTGAGCCGTGTTTCAAATAACATTACTTTCATGTCTGTTTATCAATGTCTAACAAACTTACCTGCGCTCCAGACATCACAGTTTTGGAAAGTGAAGGAAGGTCAATGGAGCTGTATGGTACATAGACAGGCATGGTTGACTTGGGTTGGTGAATGGTACAGACCAGCTTGGTTGACTTGGGCTGGGTTGGTGAATGGTACAGACCAGCTTGGTTGACTTGGGCTGGGTTGGTGAATGGTACAGACCATCTTGCTTGACTTGGGCTGGGTTGGTGAATGGTACAGACCAGCTTGGCTGACTTGGGCTGGGTTGGTGAATGGTACAGACCAGCTTGGTTGACTTGGGTTGGTGAATGGTACAGACCAGCTTGGTTGACTTGGGCTGGGTTGGTGAATGGTACAGACCAGTTTGGTTGACTTGGGCTGGGTTGGTGAATGGTACAGACCAGCTTGGTTGACTTGGGCTGGGTTGGTGTATGGTACAGACCAGCTTGGTTGACTTGGGGGTTGGTTCTATGGTACATAGATGGGCTTGGTTGACTTGGGCTGGGTTGGTGTATGGTACATAGATGGGCTTGGTTGACTTGGGCTGGGTTGGTGTATGGTACATAGATGGGCTTGGTTGACTTGGGCTGGGTTGGTGTATGGTACATAGATGGGCTTGGTTGACTTGGGCTGGGTTGGTGTATGGTACATAGATGGGCTTGGTTGACTTGGGCTGGGTTGGTGTATGGTACATAGATGGGCTTGGTTGACTTGGGCTGGGTTGGTGTATGGTACATAGATGGGCTTGGTTGACTTGGGCTGGGTTGGTGTATGGTACATAGATGGGCTTGGTTGACTTGGGCTGGGTTGGTGTATGGTACATAGATGGGCTTGGTTGACTTGGGCTGGGTTGGGCATATAATTTGCGGTCATCATATTTGTACTTAAAATTGGGCCAATAGAGCACGATTCAATCCGTAGTGCAGAAGTTCTGCATTGTAACGCGGTTTACTTTTTAAAGGTAACTTCTGATTGAGCCGACATATGCAGCGTTTCCTGTGAACACAGTCTCTGCACATGCAGTAACATTGACTTTCATGTCAACCGTGCTACACCGCAGCCCACTTGGGCACACACTGGTTGAATCAATGCCGTATCCACGTCATTTCAACAAAATGACATGAAACCAACGTGTAATAGACGTTCAACTGACATCTGTGCCCAGTGGGAGATCTTCCTCACTACAGATTGATCAAGCCCTTTGTGTTTACTTTGGTGGAGAGGCGATCTGGGACTTTCCAGGTACTGTGGTCTGTGTTGAGGAAGCCTATCTGATTCGTTGTGGGTACAGTTCTGGGGTGAAAGGGGATGCCAACTTCACTCACTAGCTAGTGGGTACAGTTCTGGGGTGAAAGGGGATGCCAACTTCACTCACTAGCTAGTGGGTACAGTTCTGGGGTGAAAGGGGATGCCAACTTCACTCACTAGCTAGTGGGTACAGTTCTGTGGGTGGGGGGGGCAATAGGGACTAATCCTTGATGGGAGGAAAAAATATATTTAAAACACATTTTGAACATCTCCTCAGCCCCCCTCTGCTGGAAGTAGGACATACATTATTAGGGCTGGCAGCTGTTCATAGATTCAAATATACATGAATTAGTGCCATTGGCAGCGTTTCTCCCACCCACAACTTATTCGTTTTCATGATGGGTGCAGGAGCAGTTGTTATTCTGGCTGTTCTACAGAGATCATAAATCTGGCCTGTCATCATCCCAACCACTTTGGTGGAGATTATTTCACTCCAGCAATAAAGGAACCCTGGTGCAGCATTACAAATGCCTCGAGGTTAACAACCTTGGCAGCCGTCTCATCTCACCACCGCCGACACTCGCAGACTTCAGAGGCCCGAAGCAAAGGAACGTGAAGGAAACTGAACAATTGTGTATGCTGAACTTTACGGTCCCCGCTGCCTCGTAGATCAAGTCTCCCCCTGACATGGCAGATGTACACTAGGTACAGAAGAGTGGGTCATTGTTTGAACTGAGTATTTGAGTTTCACAAATTGGCAACTTCCTTTTGGGATTTTTCTTTGATTTATACATTTTTTTTTTATTTTCCCTCACCAGCCCCTTTTCTCCCCAATTTCAATCTTGTCTTATCGCTGCATCTCCCCAACGGGCTCGTGAGAGGCGAAGGTGGAGTCATGTGTCCTCTGAAACATGACCCGCCTAACCGCACTCCTTAATATCCCCGGAAGCCAGCCGCACAAATGTGTCGGCACAACGTCTCGCGCGATGAGCAAAGTAAAGCCCTCCCGACCAAACCCTCCCCTAACCTGGACGACACTGGCCCAATTGCGCGCCGTCCTCTGGTACTCCCGGCCACGGCCGGTTGTGGCACAGCCCGTAAATGAACCTAGGTCTGTAGTAAAGCCTCTAGCACTGCGATGCAGTGCCTTAGACCGCTGCTCCATTCGGGAGGCCCAATTCTAATATTTTTCGTTCTCTCCCTAAAAGGTATCAAAGATTTCCAAAGGACTGATCATTTTGCTTGGTGTTCATTTGTTTTTTTTCTAGTTTGTATGCTTCATGGATTTTCTAAAGGCTTGATATTCCTCGGCGTCACGGCTCTACTTTTTAAATTGTTGCTACTTGTGATTTGAGTCATGGGTCATTTTCAGCACTGCCAGATCCCAGATCACTGTCCCACAGAGCTTGCAATGGGTGATAAAACGCTGCACGCTCTATGAACTTTCATGGCAGTGTTATGAGGTAATTGGCACTTTGGCCAAGAGCTGAAAGATGGCACAACTCTGCGGCTGTGGATGGATTCATTGGTGGAAAAAACCACATGCTGCCAAGCAGTTCTTTATAATTGCCCAACAGTTATTAGCAAACTGCTTTGTTGATGCACACAGCACTCTGCATCTGTGCTTTCTCAATCGGCTTTGACCACAAACTCCTCAAAATGGAGTCCATGGAAAAGATGATCATCATATAATTTTCGAATCTGTCACGTTCCTGACCTGTTTTCTGTTAATTTTGTATGTGTTTAGTTGGTCAGGGCGTGAGTTGGGGTGGGCATTCTATGTTTTGTGTTTCTATGTTTAGGTCAGGTGTAATTAGCCTTATATGGTTCTCAATCAGGGACAGGTGTTTGACGTTTCCTCTGATTGAGAACCATATAAAGGTAGGCTGTTCACACTGTTTGTTTGTGGGTGATTGTCTTCCGTGTCTGTGTATGTTGCACCATACGGGACTGTTTCGGTTTGTTCGTTCGTTTGTTGTAGTCTGTACCTGTTCGTGCGTTCTTCGTGTTATATGTAAGTTCTCATGTTTTAGGTCAGTCTACGTTCGTTTGTTATTTTGTAGTTTGTTGAAGTGTTTTCGGTTTTCGTCTTTACTTTAATAAAATCATTATGTCAAATTATCACGCTGCGCTTTGGTCCAATCCCTACTCCTCCTCTTCGTCTGAAGAGGAGGAGGACACCCGTTACAGAATCCTCACCAGGAATTTGTGAGACTCAATATTACCGTTAGCAATATACATTTACATTTACATTTAAGTCATTTAGCAGACGCTCTTATCCAGAGCGACTTACAAATTGGTGCATTCACCTTATGATATCCAGTGGAACAGCCCCTTTACAATAGTGCATCTAAATCTTTTAAGGGGGGGGGGGGGGGGGGGTTAGAAGGATTACTTTATCCTATCCTAGGTATTCCTTAAAGTGGTGGGGTTTCAGGTGTCTCCGGAAGGTGGTGATTGACTCCGCTGACCTGGCGTCGTGAGGGAGTTTGTTCCACCATTGGGGTGCCAGAGCAGCGAACAGTTTTGACTGTACTTCTTCAGAGGTAGGGAGGCGAGCAGGCCAGAGGTGGATGAACGCAGTGCCCTTGTTTGGGTGTAGGGCCTGATCAGAGCCTGAAGGTACGGAGGTGCCGTTCCCCTCACAGCTCCGTAGGCAAGCACCATGGTCTTGTAGCGGATGCGAGCTTCAACTGGAAGCCAGTGGAGAGAGCGGAGGAGCGGGGTGACGTGAGAGAACTTGGGAAGGTTGAACACCAGACGGGCTGCGGCGTTCTGGATGAGTTGTAGGGGTTTAATGGCACAGGCAGGGAGCCCAGCCAACAGCGAGTTGCAGTAATCCAGACGGGAGATGACAAGTGCCTGGATTAGGACCTGCGCCACTTCCTGTGTGAGGCAGGGTCGTACTCTGCGAATGTTGTAGAGCATGAACCTACAGGAACGGGCCACCGCCTTGATGTTAGTTGAGAACGACAGGGTGTTGTCCAGGATCACGCCAAGGTTCTTAGCGCTCTGGGAGGAGGACACAATGGAGTTGTCAACCGTGATGGCGAGATCATGGAACGGGCAGTCCTTCCCCGGGAGGAAGAGCAGCTCCGTCTTGCCGAGGTTCAGCTTGAGGTGGTGATCCGTCATCCACACTGATATGTCTGCCAGACATGCAGAGATGCGATTCGCCACCTGGTTATCAGAAGGGGGAAAGGAGAAGATTAATTGTGTGTCGTCTGCATAGCAATGATAGGAGAGACCATGTGAGGTTATGACAGAGCCAAGTGACTTGGTGTATAGCGAGAATAGGAGAGGGCCTAGAACAGAGCCCTGGGGGACACCAGTGGTGAGAGCACGTGGTGAGGAGACAGATTCTCGCCACGCCACCTGGTAGGAGCGACCTGTCAGGTAGGACGCAATCCAAGCGTGGGCCGCGCCGGAGATGCCCAACTCGGAGAGGGTGGAGAGGAGGATCTGATGGTTCACAGTATCAAAGGCAGCCGATAGGTCTAGAAGGATGAGAGCAGAGGAGAGAGAGTTAGCTTTAGCAGTGCGGAGCGCCTCCGTGACACAGAGAAGAGCAGTCTCAGTTGAATGACTAGTCTTGAAACCTGACTGATTTGGATCAAGAAGGTCATTCTGAGAGAGATAGCAGGAGAGCTGGCCAAGGACGGCACGTTCAAGAGTTTTGGAGAGAAAAGAAAGAAGGGATACTGGTCTGTAGTTGTTGACATCACAAGACGCGAGATTTCATCTGGGGAGAGAGGGGAGAAAGAGGTCAAAGCACAGGGTAGGGCAGTGTGAGCAGAACCAGCGGTGTCGTTTGACTTAGCAAACGAGGATCGGATGTCGTCAACCTTCTTTTCAAAATGGTTGACGAAGTCATCCACAGAGAGGGAGGAGGGGGGGGGAGGGGGAGGAGGATTCAGGAGGGAGGAGAAGGTGGCAAAGAGCTTCCTAGGGTTAGAGGCAGATGCTTGGAATTTAGAGTGGTAGAAAGTGGCTTTAGCAGCAGAGACAGAAGAGGAAAATGTAGAGAGGAGGGAGTGAAAGGATGCCAGGTCCGCAGGGAGGCGAGTTCTCCTCCATTTCCGCTCGGCTGCCCGGAGCCCTGTTCTGTGAGCTCGCAATGAGTCGTCGAGCCACGGAGCAGGAGGGGAGGACCGAGCCGGCCTGGAGGATAGGGGACATAGAGAGTCAAAGGATGCAGAAAGGGAGGAGAGGAGGGTTGAGGAGGCAGAATCAGGAGATAGGTTGGAGAAGGTTTGAGCAGAGGGAAGAGATGATAGGATGGAAGAGGAGAGAGTAGCGGGGGAGAGAGAGCGAAGGTTGGGACGGCGCGATACCATCCGAGTAGGGGCAGAGTGGGAAGTGTTGGATGAGAGCGAGAGGGAAAAGGATACAAGGTAGTGGTCGGAGACTTGGAGGGGAGTTGAAATGAGATTAGTGGAAGAACAGCATCTAGTAAAGATGAGGTCAAGCGTATTGCCTGCCTTGTGAGTAGGGGGGGAAGGTGAGAGGGTGAGGTCAAAAGAGGAGAGGAGTGGAAAGAGGGAGGCAGAGAGGAATGAGTCAAAGGTAGACGTGGGGAGGTTAAAGTCACCCAGAACTGTGAGAGGTGAGCCATCCTCAGGGAAGGAACTTATCAAGGCGTCAAGCTCATTGATGAACTCTCCAAGGGAACCTGGAGGGCGATAAATGATAAGGATGTTAACCTGTTAGGGCTGCAAGCCCGATATCGGTACACCTCTGACAACATCCAGCTCAAGTGCAGGGCGCGAAATTCAAAATCTATTTTTTTAAAATATTTAACTTTCACACATTAACAAGTCCAATACAGCATTTGAAAGATAAACATCTTGTCAATCCAGCCAACATGTCCGATTTTTTAAATGTTTTACAGAGAAAACACCACATATATTTATGTTAGCTCACCACCAAATAAAAAAGAGGACAGACATTTTTCACAGCACAAGTAGGATGAAGTAGCATGCACAAGCCAACCTAACTAACCTAAAACCAACCTAAATAACCTAGAAAAAACTACCTCAGATGACAGTCCTATAACATGTTACACAATAAATCTATGTTTTGTTCAAAAAAATTGCATATTTTAGCTATAAATCAGTTTTACATTACTGCTACCATCATAGCTACAGTCAGAAATCGCACTGGAGTAGCCAGAGAAAATACAGACACCAACGTCAACTACTAATTACACATCAGAAAACATTTCAGAGAAATATATGGTGGATAGCTAATGAAAGACAAAGATCTTGTGAATAAAGCCAATATTTCAGATTTTTAAAATGTTTTACAGCGAAAACACCACATATATTTATGTTAGCTCACCACCAAATACAAAAGACAGACAGACATTTTTCACAGCAACGGTAGCATGCAAGTAGCATGCACAAAGCTAACCAAACTAACCTAGAACCAACCTAAATAACCTAGAACCAACCTAAATAACCTAGAAAAAACTCCCTCAGATGACAGTCCTATAACATGTTACACAATAAATCTATGTTTTGTTCGAAGAATTTGCATATTTTAGCTATAAATCAGTTTTACATTACTGCTACCATCTTAGCCACCATCATAGCTACAGTCAGAAATCGCACGGCAGTAGCCAGAGAAAATACAGACACCAACGTCAACTACTAATTACACATCAGAAAACATTTCAGAAAAATATATGGTGGATAGCTAATGAAAGAGAAAGATCTTGTGAATACAGACAATATTTCCGATTTCTGAAGTGTTTTACAGCGAAAACACAATATATCGTTATATTAGCTTACTACAATAGCTAACACACAGCAGCATTGATTCTAGTCAAACGCTAGCGATAGCACAGTTCGACAGATATATGAAAAAGCATCCCAAATTGGGTCCTTATCTTTGTTGATTTTCCATCAGAATGTTCTCCAAAGGGTCCTTTGTTCAGAACCGTCTTCATTTGGACCCAGAACGAACGATGTCCCTCTTGAATTAGCATGGCACACTGGCCATGCCGTGCTAACCTCTCCGTCTTGACAAAATTCTTGCGTCGCATCACGTCTAAAGTCCAGAATAAATTTCAATAATATAATTAAAGTATATTGAAAAAACATACTTTAGGATGATATTGTGACATGTATCAAATAAAATCGAAGCCGGAGGTCATATTCACCTATAACGAGGGTTTTCCAGGAGCGCAGTCCAGTTCCTACTTCGCGCCCAGAAAAAAAAATAAAGTGCGCACTTCTCACTCCAAGATGTTGTTTTCAGTCCCTGACAGAGATAATCAAGTCATTTCTTCTCTCACTTCCGCATGACACCCAGGGGAAGGCGTGTGACGTGTTTCTACAGTCCTAAGTGCCAAGGCCTTTTATAGAGAGTATCTTGAAGAGAGACATAGCTTCTTGGAAATTTCACTTCCGGATAGAAAATGGGCTGTAAAAAGAGTTATGTTTCACTTAGAGAAATAATTAAACCTGTTTTAGAAACTAGACAGTGTTTTCTATCCAATTGTAATAATAATATGCATATTGTACGAGCAAGAATTGAGTACGAGGCCGTTTGAAATGGCCACCTCTTTCCAGGTTACTCACTGCTGATACTCACTGCTGATATTTGAGCCATAAGAGGTTAAGCTTGAAAGGGCTGGTAACTGTGACAGCATGGAATTCAAAGGAGGCGATAGACAGATGGGTCAGGGGAGAAAGAGAGAATGTCCACTTGGGAGAGATGAGGATCCCAGTGCCACCACCCCGCTGACCAGAAGCTCTCGGGGTGTGCGAGAACACGTGGGCAGACGAGGAGAGAGCAGTAGGAGTAGCAGTGTTATCTGTGGTAATCCATGTTTCCGTCAGTGCCAAGAAGTCGAGGGACTGGAGGGAAGCATAGGCTGGGATGAACTCTGCCTTGTTGGCCGCAGATCGGCAGTTCCAGAGGCTGCCGGAGACCTGGAACTCCACGTGGGTCGTGCACGCTGGGACCACCAGGTTAGGGTGGCAGCGGCCACGCGGTGTGAAGCGTTTGTATGGTCTGTGCAGAGAGGAGAGAACAGGGATAGACAGACACATAGTTGACAGGCTACAGAAGAGGCTACGCTAATGCAAAGGAGATTGGAATGACAAGTGGACTACACGTCTCGAATGTTCAGAAAGTTAAGCTTACGTTGCAAAAATCTTATTGACTAAAATGATTAAAATGATGCAGTACTGCTGGCTGGTGAAGTAGGCTAGCTAGCAGTGGCTGCGTTGTTGACTTTGTTTGAAAGTGTTGCTGGCTAGGTAGCCTAGATAACTGGCTAGGTAACCTCGATAACTGGCTAGATAATTACTCTAAACTACACAATTATCTTAGATACAAGGACAGCAAAGACAACTATGTAGCTAGCTAACACTACACTAATCAAATCGTTCCGTTGTACTGTTTCGGTAGAAGTTGGCTAGCTGGCTAGCTAGCAGTGTTGACAACGTTAGGACGGCGAAAATAGCTGGCTAGCTGACTTTGTTTGAAAGTGGAGCTGGCTAGGTAACCTCGATAACTGGCTAGATAATTACTCTAAACTACACAATTATCTTAGATACAAAGACAGCAAAGACAACTATGTAGCTAGCTAACACTACACTAATCAAATCGTTCCGTTGTACTGTTTCGGTAGAAGTTGGCTAGCTGGCTAGCTAGCAGTGTTGACAACGTTAGGACGGCGAAAATAGCTGGCTAGCTGACTTTGTTTGAAAGTGGAGCTGGCTAGGTAACCTCGATAACTGGCTAGATAATTACTCTAAACTACACAATTATCTTAGATACAAAGACAGCAAAGACAACTATGTAGCTAGCTAACACTACACTAATCAAATCGTTCCGTTGTAATGATTCGGAAGAAGTTGGCTAGCTGGCTAGCTAGCAGTGTTGACAACGTTAGAAGATTCGATAATTCGATAATAATCTAAACTACACAATTATCTTTGATACAAAGATGGCTATGTAGCTAGCTAAGAAAAAAAGTGCTAAGATCAAACAAATCAAACCGTTGTACTGTAATGAAGTGAAATGAAATGTAATACTACCTGTGGAGCGAAGCGAAATGCGACTACTCGCTCCAACCCGGAAGTGCTATGCAAGTATATCAACTTGCAGTTGAGAAAATTGGGTGTGAATCTTAAATTATTATATTTTCACTTTTTTTGTGTATCCAGTTTCTGATTGGCAGGGCATTCCTAACAATGCAGCCTGTGATTAGCTTGAAAAAACCAATAGGATCATCACATCGGCGGAACCCCCCCCCAATCCAAAGCTAATAAACCCAGGGCTCCCGCCTAGTCAGACTAGTATAATACATCCACAAACTCCAGGGGGAAATTACTTCAACTCTCTTTCTTTTTGGCAGACTTCCATAACTGGTGTTTTCCCCCAGAGGGCTTTTACACATGAAGCACAGAAAAAGGGGAATTGCCGATATTAAAAATGGTAAATGTGAGTAATTACAAGACTGGGAGGCGGTGAGAGACTGTTAAAGGCCTACCGTTGAGTGTTTCAGCATTTCATCTGGGTCACAGCTCTTTAACAGCTCGGCAATTTACCAGTCTTGGACAGTAGCACTGCTAGAACCACTTAATCTACTGTCGGTCGATGTGTTCATGTCCATCTATACTGGACTAGATGTGTTAATGTCCATCTATACTGGACTAGATGTATTAATGTCCATCTATACTGGACTAGATGTGTTAATGTCCATCTATACTGGACTAGATGTGTTAATGTCCATCTATACTGGACTAGATGTGTTAATGTCCATCTATACTGGACTAGATGTGTTAATGTCCATCTATACTGGACTAGATGTGTTAATGTCCATCTATACTGGACTAGATGTATTAATGTCCATCTATACTGGACTAGATGTGTTAATGTCCAGCTATACTGGACTAGATGTATTAATGTCCATCTATACGGGACTAGATGTGTTAATGTCCATCTATACGGGACTAGATGTATTAATGTCCATCTATACTGGACTAGATGTATTAATGTCCATCTATACTGGACTAGATGTATTAATGTCCATCTATACTGGACTAGATGTGTTAATATCCATCTATACTGGACTAGATGTGTTAATGTCCATCTATACTGGACTAGATGTGTTAATGTCCATCTATACGGGACTAGATGTGTTAATATCCCTTTATACTCACTGCATAGAGCGCTATACAGTTCTAGAATGCACTTTGCCTGGTTTTGACATTGATTGCCGCTAGGCACTTGTACTTGGTTGCAATGGTTCTGGAAGTCACCCAAAGCCTCTTGTATCCTTAAGGGCATCCCATTAAGAACCGATGAGGAGGATGTGGCCAGAAGGGATTTTTTTTTCCTGCTCAGTTTTTATTTATATTTTTACATTCTTTGAATAAGAAGATTTTGGAGCCCTGTAGGAATGAAAATGCTTAGGTCCGGCACCGTCCATGCTGGTCTAACCAGAGAGCAGCTGCAAGGTCACAATGTCGTTATTCTAAGTATTTGTATCACCATCTCTGCCACGTTTCTTTTTTCCATGGGCGGCCATTTTGTTTCAGGCCAGAACCGACTAGAGCCCAGCCCAGCAGACCACCAGGCCTGTGTGGAAGCACTCCCTTCACCATGAGAGCTGTAGATTACAGGGCTTGGAGCTGCTCCAGAGGAGTTTTTGTGGTGCGTCGAGCCCCAGACAGAAAACAGTACTCTGGGGAACTACAGGCATCCATAAATATTCAATCCCAAAGAGGTTTATAGAGTTTGTCGTTAAGGATTTATAGCAGGCTGCAGAAGTGGTCCAGCGTGGTAGGGGGGCTCCGGGCCTTGTTTCAGGGGGAACTTCCACAGGTTGAGAGGAGGGTTAGGGAGGGGTGCTCGAGGCCCCTCCAAAAAAAAACTCCCAGCCCCGCGGTGGGGAAACGGAAATATGCATAAAAATTCACAGATGCAAACATCACACCCCACCAGCGAGGATGTAATTAAGATGGATGTGGTTTGGAGGGTTTCATGTTGCTGTCAAGTTGTTGAGCTGTACTGTAGTATCGGGCTTGTTTTCGCCGCTGTATCGCGTTCTCTCGGGAGCAACACAGTGGTGTGTAACATCTGTCTAGTAGTTTAAGGTTTTGGGTGAAAACCCCCATGACAAAAGGCTGTCATATGACGTGTCAACCCGGGCTAGATAAACTGTGTTGATGGAGTTGGCTTAGAGGTTCAACCCAATCTCTCATGCAACAGTGTAACATGAGTGATGATATGATTCCCTGGTTTCCGATAGCCAAGGTTTACATTTCAACAGAGAACATCAGAATGTTGTTTTTGTTTACGGGTTAAAGATAGATGTATGAAAAGTGCTTTATAGACAATGTTATTATTATTATTATTATAACCCATGTTTTCTTGGGAAGTTAATAAGACGAACTTGAAAAAATGTGTGTGTTTGCTAAACTTGTGCACTCTGCTTTCACGTGTGTGTGTGTGTGTGTGTGTGTGTGTGTGTGTGTGTGTGTGTGTGTGTGTGTGTGTGTGTGTGTGTGTGTGTGTGTGTGTGTGTGTGTGTGTGAGAGAGTGTGTCAACTGTTGGCCCGGCGTTTCGGGTCTTTCACAACCTGACCACAGCCAAGCGTCAGAGACCCACTCCTATGGACTCACCCTGACCACAAACAATACACCCAGCTCTACTAACTTCATCCTCCAGGCTGCAGCCTTCTCTCTCACACCTTTCTTTTTTACTCTCTTATGCTCTTCTCTCTCTCTTTTTCTCTTTCTCTTTCGCTGTCTCTCTCTGTGTCTGAACCCTCAACATTGTTGGAAGCTACTCCGAAAACCCCAGCTTCCCTTTCTCTCCCTGCTGTGTGTCGTTTTGGTGCGAGACGAGGCCACAACAACCGCCCTCGTTGCAACAACTCCATTTCCTCTTTACAAACCCACAAGGCCTTTTTGAAATCTCAAGAAACTCAGTTAATAGCATCTCTAACTAAAGGTCAATACTCGTCAAAGTCTTCCTGGAAACAATGTGCCCTCAAATAATCATCTTGCCAAGGCTGAATGTGGTATGCTACAATAGCGCTGTGGGCAGTGTTAGGCCCAGGCAGGCCATAGTGTGGTGTGTTAGCGGCGCTAGCACCTATGTAAATGATGAGGGAGTCCATTAAAAGGTGAACCCCCTCCAAGGTTTGTGAGTGCAGATTTAATATGCTGGTTTCTGTGGCTTGTTCGCCTCAGGCCGGTCTGAGAGAATATCGCTCTGACCTTCATTCTCCCAAGACGCCTCCCCGGAGGATACGGTAACTGGAAGTGTGTGTGTGTGTGTATGCTTGTGAGAGTTCCATCTGATGAAACCTCCAGAGGGCTAGGGTTTATGTGAAAGATATCCCTGTAACATCCTCTTCCCAACAAGCCACAGCCAGCGTCATGTGATCCGACCCGCAGAAGAATACAAAACAGGAAGGCTCAAGTCCCTCATTTCCCATCTCGCCAACAAATTGTTACTCCATCCTCCTCCAACCTCCTTCTCTTCTTTCTGTGGATTTGAATTTAAATAAAACAAGACGTTACGGGCCAAGATAATGTTGCACGAAAATAAACAGGGGCGCCACGAGGCGAATCCAGCTGCGATACTGCAATATAGAAAGGGAAATGATGATGTTTATCTCCTTGTCAGCCCTAGACGGTGGCACAATAAAAGCGGGACCAATGGCGGGAGGGAGCGGCCGCTTTTTGATGTCAGGCAAGATGAATGATCAAGAAAGTATTCGTCCCCATCGGAGAAGGATGAGGCTGGAGATTACATCATGATCCTATCTGCCCCAGACATCGTTTAATGAAAGAGATTTGTCAGTTTAATAAGTGTGGATGTCTGACAATATTGAGAGAGAAAGCTCCCCTATGTCTCTCTGGGGAGGAGGTAGATTGTTAAAGAGCTTCTCTACATTATTGTCAGACCTGCAGTTCATCTGTAGCCAAGTCCCCCCCACCCCCCCTCAGACTCTGGCAGTGCTATGCATTAGCTGCATTGATTTGGCTCTCTTTTTAAAATCTTAATATGTGAGCAGGGTTATTCAAAACTATTCAATACACTTGCATCTGTGGTTGTATTGGTTTAGTAAGGCCATAGCAAATAATCCAGGATTCCTTACAACAGAGAGTGAAACTCTTACAATGTTTACAGGGATTGGCACTCCCATAATGAGCATTATGCATAGCAAAAAGGCCCCTTAGCTCCCAAGCTAAAAGGATGGCGGATTGCTGTGTGAAAGGGTCTCAAAGTTCATTATTAGTAAAGCTAATGAGAGTGGCTAGAAGCTTTCCTCATCTGCGTCATTAGTTCCTCCTCACACAAGGCTGCTATATGTGGGCTCTAGAGTTAAAAAGAGGGCCTTCCTGTTTTTCATTCCATTTCTTTCATAGGCAGTGAGAGCGTAACTAAGATAGGCAGTGAGAGCGTAACTAAGATAGGCAGTGAGAGCGTAACTAAGGTAGGCAGTGAGAGCGTAACTAAGATAGGCAGTGAGAGCGTAACTAAGATAGGCAGTGAGAGCGTAACTAAGATAGGCAGTGAGAGCGTAACTAAGATAGGCAGTGAGAGCGTAACTAAGATAGGCAGTGAGAGCGTAACTAAGATAGGCAGTGTGGTTCTGCAGTCTTTCTCACTCGATCACTTTCTCTCCTGAAGACGCTGGCGAGAGAGAGGGAGGAGGAGGAAATCAACCAAACAGGCCTCATGAATTCTTATTACAGTGAGATTATTGCAGAGGCAGGCTATGCTTTAGATGTCAATCATCCCGTTTTATGCCACTGGCTGTAAAAAAAACATTTCCCATCCATGGGTCCAATTATTCCTGCAGTTTACAACACATCCAGTTGATATTCAGGTGCTCGGAGTAACTGCACGATAGCATTTTGACCATTTATCAAAATGTATTTCAATTAGTGTTTGCTGAACTTTGACAGATGACTGGTATTCTTCGTAGCGATAGGGCTGTGTCTCTCTGGGCTAACGATAAAGTGGGATAAGATATGTGATGTGGATTGAAATGTTTGAAATATTCCTAAAATGTGCAGGACAGCTACCAATTATGATGCGCATTGCAGAGAACAACGGAAGAAGAATGATCATTTAATTACCATAGTGAATTATTGTAATAGTGTCAATTTATCCCATAAGGGATTGGTTAACACCTGGCGATTTGACACACAAATAAAATGTAATTCATTCAATTTCATTCATGAGTGTTTTGTTAAATCTGTGAATGTGCAATTATGCATTTTGGTATATCAAATGTAATATTCATAATTACATCCTCAACTTTTAGATGACCCATGTTAGTTTTACTTTCTGAAAAGCAGTGAGCGATATCCAAGTGAGGCCCAAACAGTATTACAGTTTACGCTAACAACTTTGGGTTTAAAAGAACAGGTCTTAACTCAAAATGAAGTTTTAGAATGTACAAAACTATATAGCTTTTTCACCAGGGTGAAAGGTCAGGGTTCTCCTGACCTATCAACGTGGTCTCATGACAATTCGTATCATTCTGGATGTACATCTGTTACACTCCATTTAGTACGATTTAAAAAAAAAAGTGTATAAATTATTAATTTTAGTATTTTATATATATATTTTTGTAGTATATATTTTTTTAAACTGCGTTGTTGATTAGGGCTTGTAAGTAAGCATTTCACTGTAAGGAACCTGTTGTATTCGGTGCATGTGACTAATAACATTTTATTTGTATTTTATTTTATATTACGTTAGGTTACATTACGAATTATAAGACGTATAGGATCATACGTCTTACCCGGTCATACAGTAGCATATGAATTGGATAAGGCAACTTATCATACGTCTTGGAGGACCAGGTCATACTTCTCCGAGACCAGGTTGCTTGTTGCGTCATAACAAAGGATAATTGAGGTTTGGGGAACAAACGACAAAGGTTACGTAAAGGTTCGGAGAACTAATAGGACAAAGGTTAGGTGAATTGGGTTAACTTTAGAATAAGGGTTAGGGGAAGGGTTACCTACAATGCTACAGCTGTCCCCGATGCCACTCAAACACACAACCTTTAGATTGCTAGACAGATTATGCCCACCCATCCTGCCTGACCAACCTCCCTACTTATGTTTCTGTCTAAAGTAACTCGACCATTTTTAGGTATCATACGTCTTGGATGTGCGCAGTAATAGGTCAAGTATGTCTCTGAGGCCAGGCTGGACTTATGGGGACAAACAAAGAACCAGTTCTGTCTTTTGATGCCTTTGTATTCAACCCTGTTGGTGTCTGGTACCTGCCTGTCTTTTGCTGTCCGGTACATGCCAGTCTGTTGTTGTCAGGTACCTGCCTGTCTTTTGCTGTCCGGTACATGCCAGTCGGTTGTTGTCAGGTACCTGCCTGTCTTTTGCTGTCCGGTACATGCCAGTCTGTTGGTGTCTGGTACCTGCCTGTCTTTTGCTGTCCGGTACATGCCAGTCTGTTGTTGTCAGGTACCTGCCTGTCTTTTGCTGTCCGGTACATGCCAGTCTATTGTTGTCAGGTACCTGCCTGTCTTTTGCTGTCCGGTACATGCCAGTCTGTTGTTGTCAGGTACCTGCCTGTCTTTTGCTGTCCGGTACATGCCAGTCTTTTGCTGTCAGGTACCTGCCTGTCTTTTGCTGTCCGGTACATGCCAGTCTGTTGTTGTCAGGTACCTGCCTGTCTTTTTCTGTCCGGTGCATGCCAGTCTTTTGCTGTCAGGTACCTGCCTGTCTTTTGCTGTCCGGTACATGCCAGTCGGTTGTTGTCAGGTACCTGCCTGTCTTTTGCTGTCCGGTGCATGCCAGTCTGTTGTTGTCAGGTACCTGCCTGTCTTTTGCTGTCCGGTACATGCCAGTCTGTTGGTGTCTGGTACCTGCCTTTCTTTTGCTGTCCGGTACATGCCAGTCTGTTGGTGTCTGGTACCTGCCTGTCTTTTTCTGTCCGGTGCATGCCAGTCTGTTGTTGTCAGGTACCTGCCTGTCTTTTGCTGTCCGGTGCATGCCAGTCTGTTGTCTGGTACCTGCCTGTCTTTTGCTGTCCGGTACATGCCAGTCTGTTGGTGTCTGGTACCTGCCTGTCTTTTGCTGTCCGGTACATGCCAGTCTGTTGGTGTCTGGTACCTGCCTGTCTTTTGCTGTCCGGTACATGCCAGTCTGTTGGTGTCTGGTACCTGCCTGTCTTTTGCTGTCCGGTACATGCCAGTCTGTTGGTGTCTGGTACCTGCCTGTCTTTTGCTGTCCGGTACATGCCAGTCTATTGTTGTCAGGTACCTGCCTGTCTTTTGCTGTCCGGTACATGCCAGTCTTTTGCTGTCAGGTACCTGCCTGTCTTTTACTGTCCGGTACATGCCAGTCTATTGTTGTCAGGTACCTGCCTGTCTTTTGCTGTCCGGTACATGCCAGTCTATTGTTGTCAGGTACCTGCCTGTCTTTTGCTGTCCGGTACATGCCAGTCTTTTGCTGTCAGGTACCTGCCTGTCTTTTACTGTCCGGTACATGCCAGTCTGTTGTTGTCAGGTACCTGCCTGTCTTTTGCTGTCCGGTGCATGCCAGTCTGTTGTTGTCAGGTACCTGCCTGTCTTTTGCTGTCCGGTACATGCCAGTCTGTTGTTGTCAGGTACCTGCCTGTCTTTTGCTGTCCGGTACATGCCAGTCTGTTGGTGTCTGGTACCTGCCTGTCTTTTGCTGTCCGGTACATGCCAGTCTGTTGGTGTCTGGTACCTGCCTGTCTTTTGCTGTCCGGTACATGCCAGTCTGTTGGTGTCTGGTACCTGCCTGTCTTTTGCTGTCCGGTACATGCCAGTCGGTTGTTGTCAGGTACCTGCCTGTCTTTTGCTGTCCGGTACATGCCAGTCTGTTGGTGTCTGGTACCTGCCTGTCTTTTGCTGTCCGGTACATGCCAGTCTGTTGGTGTCTGGTACCTGCCTGTCTTTTGCTGTCCGGTACATGCCAGTCTGTTGGTGTCTGGTACCTGCCTGTCTTTTGCTGTCCGGTACATGCCAGTCTGTTGGTGTCTGGTACCTGCCTGTCTTTTGCTGTCCGGTACATGCCAGTCTGTTGGTGTCTGGTACCTGCCTGTCTTTTGCTGTCCGGTACATGCCAGTCGGTTGTTGTCAGGTACCTGCCTGTCTTTGTATACTGTACGTCTCTTCAAATCTAATTGTGTTTGTTACATGCGCCGAATACAACAGGTACCGTGAAATGCTTACTTACAAGCCCTTAACCAACAATGCAGAGTTGTTTTTTAAAGTATGAACACATTTTCATTTATTTTTTTATTTTTAATAGTAACAAAAGTAACACAATAAAATAACAATAATGAGGCTATATACAGGGGGTGCCAGTACTGAGTCTGTACAGGGCTCCAGGTTAGTCGAGGGAATTGAGGTAATATCTACATGTAGGTAGGGGTAAAGTGACTATGCATAGGTAATAAACATCGAGTAGTGTAAAAAAAGGGGTTAATTCAAATAGTCCGGTTAGCCAATTGATTAACTGTTTAGCAGTCAAAAAACGGGAATGACTTACTGTGTAAAATGTCCAAATGACATCAGTTTGACCGGTTGTAAGGAAAAAGAAAGCTGTGAAAACGACCCTAAGCGTTTAAGATAAGATTTCAGTTCGGCTTCAATGCATATTTTTATGATGAAGACAGTTCCTCTTCAGATCTTATCTAACTGAGCATTGCATTCTCTCAAGATGCAGACAGAAATCATATCTCCACTCCTTACTGCGAGAAATGTTTAATTCGTCTGAAGTTATTATTTAGGTCCTATTTACACGGGACCTGTTGGTTATGTATTACCCTAGAATGTCCGTTATTCCAGAGGACCATTCGGACGGGATACGTTTTTTCCAAACTGTCCCTGTAATTTCCTTTTTATATATATAAATGTACAGTTCTGACGGAAGCCTGGAGGGGTTTTTCTAGGTGTGAATATATTTCAACAAGTCCCGGCGATAACAGGCTACACTTTTAACTCCAGCTCGGTTCCCAAGTTTCTAAACCATCTTTGGTATCTGTCGCCATAGTATTTGAATTGAGGAAGTGTGATCATAGTCGGCCTAAATGCCACCCAGCCTTCAGATGTGAGCTAAACAGCTAACTTGCACTTGATATGTGTTTTTAGACTATGGATAAGATAGTGAACTTGTTCCAAACATTTAGCTCAGTTGTATGCTGCTTTGTGATCTATTAACTGCAAGGGTTTGCATTAAAAAGGTAAAATATATTTTCATGATGCATTAGGTGTTGTTCAATTCACTCCCTTCTCTTTATTTTCAACTCTCCTTTCGCAGCTTTTGTCTTATTGAATTAAACTTCGACAATGTCCTTTTTGCCTCTCTGGTTTTATGTTAACTTTTTCTGCCGCTTCCCAAAAGCATTATTTGGCGATGGGCTGTGTAGGCGATTTGGCGGTTGTACAGTTAAGCCCCGAACCTTAGGTTCATGCACTAATACCAGACAGCTTAAAATAGTGAAAGAAAAACCTCAATGTAGACTATATAAATTACACAATAATTATACATCTATGAATTTAAGGTGTTTCTCTTTATTCAACCCACCTGCCCTTCAGCCACACTATTTAATGACCCTAAAGCCATCGCCCTGTGGATATTATAGCCATCGCCCTGTGGATATTAAAGGCATCGCCCTGTGGATATTAAAGGCATCGCCCTGTGGATATTATAGCCATCGCCCTGTGGATATTAAAGCCATCGCCCTGTGGATATTAAAGGCATCGCCCTGTGGATATTATAGCCATCGCCCTGTGGATATTATAGCCATCGCCCTGTGGATATTAAAGCCATCGCCCTGTGGATATTATCGCCATCGCCCTGTGGATATTAAAGGCATCGCCCTGTGGATATTATAGCCATCGCCCTGTGGATATTAAAGCCATCGCCCTGTGGATATTAAAGGCATCGCCCTGTGGATATTATAGCCATCACCCTGTGGATATTAAAGGCATCGCCCTGTGGATATTAAAGGCATCGCCCTGTGGATATTATAGCCATCGCCCTGTGGATATTATAGCCATCGCCCTGTGGATATTAAAGGCATCGCCCTGTGGATATTAAAGGCATCGCCCTGTGGATATTAAAGGCATCGCCCTGTGGATATTATAGCCATCGCCCTGTGGATATTAAAGGCATCGCCCTGTGGATATTAAAGGCATTGCCCTGTGGATATTAAAGCCATCGCCCTGTGGATATTAAAGCCATCGCCCTGTGGATATTATAGCCATCGCCCTGTGGATATTAAAGCCATCGCCCTGTGGATATTAAAGCCATCGCCCTGTGGATATTAAAGCCATCGCCCTGTGGATATTATAGCCATCGCCCTGTGGATATTAAAGCCATCGCCCTGTGGATATTATAGCCATCGCCCTGTGGATATTAAAGCCATCGCCCTGTGGATATTAAAGCCATCGCCCTGCGGATATTATAGCCATCGCCCTGTGGATATTATCGCCGGGACTGCTGGTTACGAGTCAACCTGCGCATCACTAGCCTGTAGTAGACTCTGAGGTAGTCTCTTGACGCCTGTAGTACTCTCTTGATGCCTGTAGTACTCTCTTGACGCCTGTTGTAGTCTCTTGACACCTGTAGTACTCTCTTGACGCCTGTTGTAGTCTCTTGACACCTGTAGTACTCTCTTGACGCCTGTAGTAGCCTCTTGACGCCTGAGGTAGCCTCTTGACGCCTGTGGTAGCCTCTGTAGCAGTCTCTTGACGCCTATAGTAGCCTCTTGACGGCTGTAGTAGCCTCTTGACGCCTGTTGTACTCTTTTGACTCCTGTAGTAGCCTCTTGACGCCTGTAGTACACTTTTTACTCCTGTCGTAGTCTCTTGACAACTGTCATAGTCTCTTGACACATGTAGTAGTCTCTTGACGGCTGTAGTAGTCTCTTGATGCCTGTAGTAGTCTCTTGACGCCTGTTGTAGTCTCTTGATGCTTCTAGTAGCAGCTGTAGTAGTCTCTTGATGCCTGTAGTAGTCTATTGATGCCTGTAATAGTCTCTTGATGCCTGTAGTAGCCTCTGTAGTAACCTCTTGACACCTGTAGTAATCTCTTGATGCCTGTAGCACTCTTTTGACGCCCGAAGCGGTCTCTTGACGCCAGAGGCGGTCTCTTGACGCCAGAGGCGGTCTCTTGACGTCCGTGGCGGTCTCTTGACGTCCGTGGCGGTCTCTTGACGTCCGTGGCGGTCTCTTGACGCCCGTGGCGGTCTCTTGACGCCCGTGGCGGTCTCTTGACGCCCGTGGCGGTCTCTTGACGCCCGTGGCGGTCTCTTGACGCCCGTGGCGGTCTCTTGACGCCCGTGGCGGTCTCTTCACGCCCGTGGCGGTCTCTTGACGCCCGTGGCGGTCTCTTGACGCCCGTGGCGGTCTATTGACGCCCGTGGCGGTCTCTTGACGCCCGTAGTGGTCTCTTGACGGTCGTAGTAGTCTCTTGACGCCCGTAGTAGTCTCTTGACGCCCGTAGTAGTCTCTTGACGCCCGTAGTAGCCTCTTGACGCCCGTAGGAGCCTCTTGACGCCCGTAGGAGCCACTTGACGCCCGTAGGAGCCTCTTGACGCCCGTAGGATCCTCTTGACGCCCGTAGTAGCCTCTTGACGCCCGTAGTAGGCCCTTGACGCCTGTAATAGTCTCTTGATGCCTGTGGTAGCCTCTGTAGTAGTCTCTTGACGCCTGTTATAGTCTCTTGAGGCCTGTATTATTTTGCCTCCTGTCGTAGTCTCTTGACGCCTGTAGTAGTCTCTTGACGCCTGTAGTAGTCTCTTGACGCCTGTAGTAGTCTCTCGATGCCTGTTTCAACCACTCCACAAATTTCTTCTTAACAAACTATCGTTTTGTCAAGTCGGTTAGGACATCTACTTTGTGCATGACACAAGTCATTTTTCCAACAATTGTTTAGATTATTTCACTTATAATTCACTGTATCACAATTCCAATAGGTCAGAAGTTTACATACACTAAGTTGACTGTGCCTTTAAACAGCTTGGAAAATACCAGAAGATTATGTCATGGCTTTAGAAGCTTCTGAAAGGCTAATTGACATCATTTGAGTCAATTGGAGGTGTACCTGTGGATGTATTTCAAGGCCTACCTTCAAACTCAGTGCCTCTTTGCTTGGCATCATGGGAAAATCAAATGAAATCAGCCAAGAACTCAGAAAAAAAATTGTAGACCTCCACAAGTCTGGTTCATCCTTGGGAGCAATTTCCAAATGCCTGAAGGTACCACGTTCATCTGTACAAACAATAGTACGCAAGTATAAACACCATGGGACCACGCAGCCGTCATACCGCTCAGGAAGGTTCTGTCTCCTAGAGATGAACGTACTTTGGTGCGAAAAGTGCAAATCAATCCCAGAACAACAGCAAAGGACCTTGTGAAGATGCTGGAGGAAACCGGTACAAAAGTATCTATATCCACAGTAAAACGAGTCCTTTATCAACACCACCTGAAAGGCCGCTCAGCAAAGAAGAAGCCACTGCTCCAAAACCGCCATGAAAAAGACAGACTACGGTTTGCAACTGCACATGAGGACAAAGATCGTACTTTTTGGACAAATGTCCTCTGGTCTGATGAAACAAAAATAGAACTGTTTGGCCATAATGACCATCGTTATGTTTGGAGGAAAAAGGGGGAGGCTTGCAAGCCGAAGAACACCATCCCAACCGTAAAGCACGGGGGTGGCAGCATCATGTTGTGTGGGTGCTTTGCTGCAGAAGGGACTGGTGCACTTCACAAAATAACAACATCTCAAGACATCATTGGTCGCAAATGGGTCTTCCAAATGGACAATGACCCCAAGCATTCTTCCAAAGTTGTGGCAAAATGGCTTAAGGACAACAAAGTCAAGGTATTGGAGCGGCCATCACAAAGCCCTGACCTCAATCCTATAGAAAATGTGCGGGCAGAACTGAAAAAGCATGTGTGAGCAAGGAGGCCTACAAACCTGACTTAGTTACACCAGCTCTGTCAGGAGGAATGGGCCAAAATTCACCCAACTTATTGTGGGAAGCTTGTGGAAGGCTACCCAAAACGTTTGACCCAAGTTAAACAGCTTGGGTCTCTTGATGCCAGTAGTAGTCTCGTGTTGCCTGTAGTAGCCTCTTGACGCCTGTAGTAGCCTCGTGTTGCCTGTAGTAGCCTCTGTAGTAGCCTCTTGATGCCTGTAGTATTCTCTTGACATCTATATTAGCCTCTTGACGCCTGTAGTAGCCACTTGACGCCTGTAGTAGCCTTGTGTTGCCTGTAGTAGCCTCTGTAGTAGCCTCTTGATGCCTGTAGTATCCTCTGTAGTAGCCTCGTGTTGCCTGTAGTAGCCTCTGTAGTAGCCTCGTGTTGCCTGTAGTAGCCTCTGTAGTAGCCTCTTGATGCCTGTAGTATCCTCTTGACATCTATATTAGCCTCGTGTTGCCTGTAGTAGCCTCGTGTTGCCTGTAGTAGCCTTGTGTTGCCTGTAGTAGCCTCTATAGTAGCCTCTTGATGCCTGTAGTATCCTCTTGACATCTATATTAGCCTCTCTACGCCTGTAGCAGTCTCTTGACGCCTGTAGCAGTCTCTTGACGCCTGTAGTAGTCTCTTGACGCCTGTAGTAGCATCGTGTTGCCTGTAGCAGTCTCTTGACATCTATATTAGCCTCGTGTTGTCTGTAGTAGTCTCTTGACTCCAGTAGTAGTCTCTTGACGCCTGTAGTAGCATCGTGTTGCCTGTAGCAGTTTCTTGACATCTATATTAGCCTCTTGACGCCTGTAGTAGCCTCTTGACATCTATATTAGCCTCTTGACGCCTGTAGTAGCCTCTTGACATCTATATTAGCCTCTTGACGCCTGTAGTAGCCTCTTGACATCTATATTAGCCTCTTGACGCCTGTGGTAGTCTCTTGACGCCTGTAGTAGCATCGTGTTGCCTGTAGCAGTCTCTTGACATCTATATTAGCCTCTTGACGCCTGTAGTAGCCTCTTGACATCTATATTAGTCTCTTGACGCCTGTAGTAGCCTCTTGACATCTATATTAGCCTCTTGACGCCTGTAGTAGCCTCTTGACATCTATATTAGCCTCTTGACGCCTGTGGTAGTCTCTTGACATCTATATTAGTCTCTTGACGCCTGTAGTAGCCTCTTGACATCTATATTAGCCTCTTGACGCCTGTAGTAGCCTCTTGACATCTATATTAGCCTCTTGACATCTATATTAGCCTCTTGACGCCTGTAGTAGCCTCTTGACATCTATATTAGCCTCTTGACGCCTGTGGTAGTCTCTTGACGCCTGTGGTAGTCTCTTGACGCCTGTAGTAGTCTCTTGACGCCTGTAGTAGTCTCTTGACGCCTGTGGTAGTCTCTTGACGCCTGTGGTAGTCTCTTGACGCCTGTGGTAGTCTCTTGACGCCTATAGTAGTCTCTTGACGCCTGTAGTAGTCTCTTGACGCCTGTAGTTGCCTCTTGACAGTTGTTGATGGTGCTTTTTGCGGTTACTGTTATTGTCTATGGATGTTGTGTGTTGTCTGGCATTACCATTAGTTATTTTTTGACATCTGGGATTGTCTGATGTTGTTGTAAGGATTTCTGTAGAGATCTGTGGCTCTATGTTGACATCTGATGATGTTTGTCAATATTTACTCATCAAGGCAGAAAGGGACCTCTCTCGGCTTATGAAGTCTCTGATGTTGACGGGGTAGGGTAGAGTTCAGCTCTGTTTGTGAAGACCGTGACCAGGTCATTCCCAGACAGACACAGGATGTGACAGGGTGTGTTTGCCCAGGCCAGACAAGGCCCTGTGTTTATCAGCAGGTGGGTTGCCAGACTCAGTATGTGTTGAGGTGAGTCTCTCTCCCTCCATAGCTATCTCTCTCTCTCTCTTTTCAGTAGTAATGGCTGTGTAACTCTCTCTCTCCCTCCATAGCTATCTCTCTCTCTCTCTTTTCAGTAGTAATGGCTGTGTAACTCTCTCTCTCCCTCCATAGCTATCTCTCTCTCTCTTTTCAGTAGTAATGGTTGTGTAACTCTCTCTCCCTCCATAGCTATCTATCTCTCTTTTCAGTAGTAATGGCTGTGTAACTTGGTGTGTTGCAAGTCTCCCCAAGATTACAATGTCCCACATAAATGTTCAGCTGTAACGTGGTAATTTTACTCATCACAGTATCCCCTGTATACGATCTCTAGAATATAATGAATGAGTGATGACAGTGTTGAATAACTGACACTGTTCTCTCTGCTCAGTAATGATACTGTGGAATAACTGACACTGTTCTCTCTGCTCAGTAATGATACTGTGGAGTAACTGACACAGTTCTCTCTGCTCAGTAATGATACTGTGGAATAACTGACACAGTTCTCTCTGCTCAGTAATGATACTGTAGAATAACTGACACAGTTCTCTCTGCTCAGTAATGATACTGTGGAGTAACTGACACAGTTCTCTCTGCTCGGTAATGATACTGTAGAATAACTGACACAGTTCTCTCTGCTCAGTAATGATACTGTGGAATAACTGACACTGTTTTCTCTGCTCAGTAATGATACTGTGGAGTAACTGACACAGTTCTCTCTGCTCAGTAATGATACTGTGGAGTAACTGACACAGTTCTCTCTGCTCAGTAATGATACGGTGGAGTAACTGACACTGTTCTCTCTGCTCGGTAATGATACTGTAGAATAACTGACACAGTTCTCTTTGCTCGGTAATGATACTGTGGAGTAACTGACACAATTATCTCTGCTCAGTAATGATACGGTGGAGTAACTGACACAGTTCTCTCTGCTCAGTAATGATACTGTGGAGTAACTGACACTGTTCTCTCTGCTCAGTAATGATACGGTGGAGTAACTGACACAGTTCTCTCTGCTCAGTAATGATACTGTAGAATAACTGACACAGTTCTCTCTGCTCAGTAATGATATTCAGAGGCCTCAAACTTCCGGTTCAGAATGTTATTGTACCTCACCATGACTTTTTCATAACTCCGCTCCCCCGGAATATGACAACTTGCCAAAAGTTCAGCCTGTTGACAACCGAGGGGGCATCCGAGTTCACCAGAGATGCCATGGCGGTGTGAAACGCTGCCCTCACCCATCAGCCCGTGCCCCGACGCCCACCCGCTCAGCGCCAGGGGTCACCCCACGCCCCCAGAGCTGTGGTGGGGGCCCTACGAAATCTCATTATCCTGTTAACTGGACATTTATCTGACAAGAGAGAAGGGAGGCAGCGCCCCAACCATCGTTAAAGAGTAATAGAAAGGCTTGGAATAATAAATCAAAAACAGGGAGAAGAAGCGTATAAAAAGCCGGAGCCTTAACCAGCATCTCTCTTTAATGTGTGTGATAGGTCTGACAGGATTATTAATCAGGAACTAAAGGAAATTCAGACCTTTGCTCTCGGCTGCCTCACTTAGAGTCTTTAGTTACCGCCATTACATAGCAACCGAGGGTCGGGAGGTCTGCCACTAATTGGTTCTTCAGGGTTTTGAATAACAATGAGCCGGGCCCAATTATAAAATCACTGAGAGACACCGCGGAGAAGAGGGAGGGTGGTTAGAGAGAGGAAACGAGGGAGGGAGAGAGGGAGGGAGGGAGGGAAGGGCGAACCTACTGGACCAGTGGAGGGGGGGAGGGAGGTTAGAGAGAGGAAACGAGGGGTGAGAGAGAGAGAGGGAGGGAGAGAGGGAAGGGCGAACCTACTGGACCAGTGGAGGGAGGGAGGGAGGTTAGAGAGAGAGAGGGAGGGAAAGAGGGAAGGGAGAACCTGCTGTACCAGTGGAGGGAGCGAGCAAGCGAGAGAGATAGGGAGGTTAGAGAGAGAGAGAGAGAGAGGGAGGGAGGGAGGGAGGGAGAACCTGCTGTACCAGTGGAGGGAGCGAGTGAGCGAGAGAGAGAGATAGGGAGGTTAGAGAGAGAGGGAGGGAGGGAGGGAGAACCTGCTGTACCAGTGGAGGGAGCGAGTGAGCGAGAGAGATAGGGAGGTTAGAGAGAGAGGGTGGGAGGGAGGGAGAACCTGCTGTACCAGTGGAGGGAGCGAGTGAGCGAGAGAGATAGGGAGGTTAGAGAGAGAGGGTGGGAGGGAGGGAGAACCTGCTGTATCAGTGGAGGGAGCGAGCGAGCGAGAGAGATAGGTAGGTTAGAGAGAGAGGGAGGGAGGGAGGGAGAACCTGCTGTATCAGTGGAGGGAGCAAGCGAGCGAGAGAGATAGGGAGGTTAGAGAGAGAGGGAGGGAGGGAGGGAGAACCTGCTGTATCAGTGGAGGGAGCAAGCGAGCGAGAGAGATAGGTAGGTTAGAGAGAGAGGGAGGGAGGGAGGGAAGGGAGAACCTGCTGGACCAGTGGAGGGAGAAAGGGAGAGAGCAGTGAGGCTGTTTCATCATTTTTGCTTCTCCTCGGCTATTAATAAGATTTATAAATCAGTGGCGGCATTCATTTTAATAGAGGGCTGTGGAAAACAGTCAAGGTCCCTGAAGATAGCTTCACCTCATTTGAAATGCCATTTGCATAAAAGATTCACGTAACATAGGCAGATTTGAGGGGGAATTTTTTCAGTTTTTTTTTTATCATGTGTTCATTTATTAATAATGGACTCCTTTTTATATTCCTAAATCTGACACGAGTGATTTGGAATATAAATCAGTTTCTGTCCATATCAAGCATCTCCTTTTATTTTTGCACGATAGCTCTCTGTGTACACTCTCTGGAGTGACTGACTGAGTGACTGACTGAGTGACTGACTGACTGACTGAGTGACTGAGTGACTGAGTGAGTGACTGAGTGACTGAGTGAGTGACTGAGTGTGCATTGGACAGTGAACAGTACGCACTATCATTGGCCACCTGGTGGCTCTGTGCCTCTTGAGAACAAAGGAACATGTCCCTTTCTACTGATCACCAGTTACAGATGTAGTTTAACCTGGTCAGGTGTAACAACAGCCTCTACTGATAACACACAACACACCAGTTACAGATGTAGTTTAACCTGGTCAGGTGTAACAACAGCCTCTACTGATAACACACAACACACCAGTTACAGATGTAGTTTAACCTGGTCAGGTGTAACAACAGCCTCTCTACTGATAACACACAACACACCAGTTACAGATGTAGTTTAACCTGGTCAGGTGTAACAACAGCCTCTCTACTGATAACACACAACACACCAGTTACAGATGTAGTTTAACCTGGTCAGGTGTAACAACAGCCTCTACTGATAACACACAACACACCAGTTACAGATGTAGTTTAACCTGGTCAGGTGTAACAACAGCCTCTCTACTGATAACACACAACACACCAGTTACAGATGTAGTTTAATTAACCTGGTCAGGTGTAACAACAGCCTCTACTGATAACACAGAACACACCAGTTACAGATGTAGTTTAACCTGGTCAGGTGTAACAACAGCCTCTCTACTGATAACACACAAACACCAGTTACAGATGTAGTTTAACCTGATCAGGTGTAACAACAGCCTCTACTGATAACACACAACACACCAGTTACAGATGTAGTTTAACCTGGTCAGGTGTAACAACAGCCTCTACTGATAACACACAACACACCAGTTACAGATGTAGTTTAGCCTGGTCAGGTGTAACAACAGCCTCTCTACTGATAACACACAACACACCAGTTAGAGATGTAGTTTAACCTGGTCAGGTGTAACAACAGCCTCTCTACTGATAACACACAAACACACCAGTTACAGATGTAGTTTAACCTGGTCAGGTGTAACAACAGCCTCTACTGATAACACACAACACACCAGTTACAGATGTAGTTTAACCTGGTCAGGTGTAACAACAGCCTCTCTACTGATAACACACAACACACCAGTTACAGATGTAGTTTAACCTGGTCAGGTGTAACAACAGCCTCTACTGATAACACACAACACACCAGTTACAGATGTAGTTTAACCTGGTCAGGTGTAACAACAGCCTCTACTGATAACACACAACACACCAGTTAGAGATGTAGTTTAACCTGGTCAGGTGTAACAACAGCCTCTCTACTGATAACACACAACACACTAGTTACAGATGTAGTTTAACCTGGTCAGGTGTAACAACAGCCTCTCTACTGATAACACACAACACACCAGTTACAGATGTAGTTTAACCTGGTCAGGTGTAACAACAGCCTCTACTGATAACACACAACACACCAGTTACAGATGTAGTTTAACCTGGTCAGGTGTAACAACAGCCTCTCTACTGATAACACACAACACACCAGTTACAGATGTAGTTTAACCTGGTCAGGTGTAACAACAGCCTCTCTACTGATAACACACAAACACACCAGTTACAGATGTAGTTTAACCTGGTCAGGTGTAACAACAGCCTCTACTGATAACACACAACACACCAGTTACAGATGTAGTTTAACCTGGTCAGGTGTAACAGCCTCTCTACTGATAACACACAACACACCAGTTACAGATGTAGTTTAACCTGGTCAGGTGTAACAACAGCCTCTACTGATAACACACAACACACCAGTTACAGATGTAGTTTAACCTGGTCAGGTGTAACAACAGCCTCTACTGATAACACACAACACACCAGTTACAGATGTAGTTTAACCTGGTCAGGTGTAACAACAGCCTCTCTACTGATAACACACAACACACCAGTTACAGATGTAGTTTAACCTGGTCAGGTGTAACAACAGCCTCTACTGATAACACACAACACACCAGTTACAGATGTAGTTTAACCTGGTCAGGTGTAACAACAGCCTCTCTACTGATAACACACAACACACCAGTTACAGATGTAGTTTAACCTGGTCAGGTGTAACAACAGCCTCTCTACTGATAACACACAACACACCAGTTAGAGATGTAGTTTAACCTGGTCAGGTGTAACAACAGCCTCTCTACTGATAACATACCAGTTACAGATGTAGTTTAACCTGGTCAGGTGTAACAACAGCCTCTCTACTACTAACACACAACACACCAGTTACAGATGTAGTTTAACCTGGTCAGGTGTAACAACAGCCTCTCTACTGATAACACACAACACACCAGTTAGAGATGTAGTTTAACCTGGTCAGGTGTAACAACAGCCTCTCTACTGATAACACACAACACACCAGTTACAGATGTAGTTTAGCCTGGTCAGGTGTAACAACAGCCTCTCTACTGATAACACACAACACACCAGTTACAGATGTAGTTTAGCCTGGTCAGGTGTAACAACAGCCTCTCTACTGATAACACACAACACACCAGTTACAGATGTAGTTTAGCCTGGTCAGGTGTAACAACAGCCTCTACTGATAACACACAACACATCAGTTACAGATGTAGTTTAACCTGGTCAGGTGTAACAACAGTCTCTACTGATAACATACAACACACCAGTTAGAGATGTAGTTTAACCTGGTCAGGTGTAACAACAGCCTCTACTGATAACACACAACACACCAGTTACAGATGTAGTTTAACCTGGTCAGGTGTAACAACAGCCTCTCTACTGATAACACACAACACACCAGTTACAGATGTAGTTTAACCTGGTCAGGTGTAACAACAGCCTCTCTACTACTAACAAATACACACACCATTGCGTTACTGACACACAACTACCCCGTCAATCATCCTTCGGATTGACTTACTGTTGCTGTCTACGGAGCTTTTTGATTTAATGTAACATCCTCTCTTGGCTGACTGAACTGAGTATAATGTAGGCTGTATGATGTTTTGATGAAAGGGATGTTTGATAGGTCGTTCAACACATCCACATATCTTATTTAGCCTCTCTTCCCTCTCCTGTCCATCTAACACACCCGACATGTATATCCTGTTGGCTGAGGACAGCATACATGCGCCCTGTGTGATCAAAGAGTTATGCCTGCAGATCTGTCTGTATTCAGATTGTTTGTAGTGCCGTGTTGAAAGAGTAGCCATGTTTCTCTTCCCCGTTTATGTACATTGATTGTTAGAGGGAGACGTAGGCCTATAAGGACAATGATGAGACTCACTCTTTAATAGATCTGACCTAAAGGTTACAACCTACTGTCACCCAGGCCTTTATCTATCTGTCTCTATTGGCAGTATTGATGCAGGTCTTTGAACACTAGTCCTGTACACACACACACACGCACACACACACGCACACACACTCAGAGCACAATCGTTGATCATTTCTCGATTTCCAACCATTCAGTCAGATTTGATCAGTGTGTATGCACTGTGTGTGCATTTTTGTTAGTGTCTTCAGAAAGTATTCAGACCCCTTGACTTTTTCCACATTTTTGATTTATTACAGCCTGAATTCAAATTGGATTGAATGGAGATGTTTGTTTGTCACTGGCCGACACACAATACCCCATCATGTCAAAGTGGAATTATGTTTTTCCAAAAACAATCTAATAAATCCAAAAGGAAAAGCTGAAATGTCTTGAGTCAAAAAGTATTCAACCCTTTTGTTATGACCTGAATACGTTCAGGAGTAAAAATGTTCTGAACATGTTGCATGGACTCAGTCTGACATGATTTTTAAATTACTACCTCATCTCTGTACCTGTCACGAACGTCGTCAGGGTGGAAATGACCGGACCAAGGTGCAGCCTGGTGAGCGTACATTTGTTTTTATAATGAATGTCGCCAACAAAAACAAGAAACAACAAAAAACGAACGTGAAGCTGACTAGGGCTATACAGGCCACTAACACAGACAACTACCCACAACTAAGGTGGCAAAACAGGCTGCCTAAGTATGATTCCCAATCAGAGACAACAATAGACAGCTGTCCCTGATTGAGAACCATACCCGGCCAAAACACAGAAACAAAAAACATAGAAATAAAGAAACTAGAATTCCCACCCTAGTCACACCCTGGCCTAACCAAAATAGAGAATAAAAGCCTCTCTATGGCCAGGGCGTGACAGTACCCCACTCATCAAATTATTTGTAAGGTCCCTTAGTCGAGCAGTGAATTTCAAACCCAGATTCAACCACAAAGACCCAGGGAGGTTTTCCAATGACTCGCAAAGAAGGGCAATATCCCTTTTGAGCATGGTGAAGTATCAATACACCCCAGTCATTACAAAGATACAGGCGTCCTTCCTAACCCAGTTGCCAGAGAGGAAGGAAACCGCTCAGGGATTTCACCATGAGGCCAGTGGTGACTTTAAAACAGTTACAGAGTTTAATGGCTGTGATAGCAGGATCAACAACCTTGTAGTTATTCCACAAAACGAACCTAATTGACAGAATAGAAATATTCCATAAAATGCATCCTGTTTGCAACAAGGCACTAAAGTAATACTGCAAAAAAACATGTGGCAAAGCAATTCACTTTAAGTCCTGAATACAAAGTGTTATGTTTGGGGCAAATCCAATACAACACATTACTGAGTACCACTCTCCATATATCCAAACAGTGGTGGCAGCATCATGTTATGGGTATGCTTGTAATCTTTAAGGACGGGGTAGGTTTTCAGGATAAAAAATAAATGGAAGCACTGGCAAAATCCTAGATGAAAACCTGGTTCAGTCTGCTTTCCACCAGACACTGGGAGATGAATTCACCTTTCAGCAGGACAATAACCTAAAACACAAGGCCAAATCTACACTGGAGTTGCTTGCCAAGAAGATGGTGAATGTTCCTGAGTGGCCGTGATACAGTTTTGACTTAAATCTACTTGTAAATCTATAGCAAGACCTGAAAATGGTTGTCTAGCGATGATCAACAATCAATTTGACAGAAGTTTTTAAAGAAGTATGAGCAAATGTTGCACAATTCAGGTGTGGAAAGCTCTTCGAGACTTACCCAGAAATACTCACAGCTTTAATCGCTGCCAAAGGTGCTTCTACAACGTATTGACTCGGGAGTGTGAATACTTTGTGTAAATCAGATATTTATGTATTTCATTATAATTTCCCCAAAATGTCTAAAAACATGTTTTCACTTTGTCATTATGGGGTATTGTGTGTAGATGGGTGAGATGTAATACATGTTGAATTCAGGCTGTAACACAACTTAACGCGTAATAAGTCAAGGGGTATGAAGGCACTATAGCTATACAGTGGGGCAAAAAAGTATTTAGTCAGCCACCAATTGTGCAAGTTCTCCCACTTAAAAAGATGAGGCCTGTAATTTTCATCATAGGTACACTTCAACTATGACAGACAAAATGAGATTTTTCTTCTCCAGAAAATCACATTGTAGGATTTTTAATGAATTTATTTGCAAATTATGGTGGAAAATAACTATTTGGTCACCTACAAACAATCAATATTTCTGGCTCTCACAGACCTGTAACTTCTTCTTTAAGAGGCTCCTCTGTCCTCCACTCGTTACCTGTATTAATGGCACCTGTTTGAACTTGTTATCAGTATAAAAGACACCTGTCCACAACCTCAAACAGTCACACTCCAAACTCCACTATGGCCAAGACCAAAGAGCTGTCAAAGGACACCAGAAACAAAATTGTAGACCTGCACCAGGCTGGGAAGACTGAATCTGCAATAGGTAAGCAGCTTGGTTTGAAGAAATCAACTGTGGGAGCAATTATTAGGAAATGGAAGACATACAAGACCACTGATAATCTCCCTCGATCTGGGGCTCCAAGCAAAATCTCACACCGTGGGGTCAAAATAATCACAAGAACGGTGAGCAAAAATCCCAGAACCACACGGGGGGACCTAGTGAATGACCTGCAGAGAGCTGGGACCAAAGTAACAAAGCCTACCATCAGTAACACACTACGCCGCCAGGGACTCAAATCCTGCAGTGCCAGACGTGTCCCCCTGCTTAAGCCAGTACATGTCCAGGCCCGTCTGAAGTTTGCTAGAGAGCATTTGGATGATCCAGAAGAAGATTGGGAGAATGTCATATGGTCAGATGAAACCAAAATAGAACTTTTTGGTAAAAACTCAACTCGTCGTGTTTGGAGGACAAAGAATGCTGAGTTGCATCCAAAGAACACCATACCTACTGTGAAGCATGGGGGTGGAAACATCATGCTTTGGGGCTGTTTTTCTGCAAAGGGACCAGGACGACTGATCCGTGTAAAGGAAAGAATGAATGGGGCCTCCTTCCATCAGCAAGGGCATTGAAGATGAAACGTGGCTGGGTCTTTCAGCATGACAATGATCCCAAACACACCACCCGGGCAACGAAGGAGTGGCTTCGTAAGAAGCATTTCAAGGTCCTGGAGTGGCCTAGCCAGTCTCCAGATCTCAACCCCATAGAAAATCTTTGGAGGGAGTTGAAAGTCCGTGTTGCCCAGCAACAGCCCCAAAACATCACTGCTCTAGAGGAGATCTGCATGGAGGAATGGGCCAAAATACCAGCAACAGTGTGTGAAAACCTTGTGAAGACTTACAGAAAACGTTTGACCTCTGTCATTGCCAACAAAGGGTATATAACAAAGTATTGAGATAAACTTTTGTTATTGACCAAATACTTATTTTCCACCATAATTTGCAAATAAATTCATTAAAAATCCTACAATGTGATTTTCTGGATTTTTTTTTCTCATTTTGTCTGTCATAGTTGAAGTGTACCTATAATGAAAATTACAGGCCTCTCTCATCTTTTTAAGTGGGAGAACTTGCACAATTGGTGGCTAAGTACAATACAGTGTACGTGCAGTGTATCAATGAGTCATTTCAATACTGTAACATTGTACCTACATTAATTAATACACAGGAATAAGAACACTGTAACATGAACTAATAATGAATCCCTAATATTCTTAAAACCCACTGTTTTCAGATATATGATAACTAATGAGCTAATGAGCTAATTTAGCTGAAGATGAACGAATCCTGATACGTGTGTACAGTTAATGACGGTGACGGCTGTTTCCTGTTTGTGGATCATTTCCCCATTTATTTTGCCTCTATAATTGCCTAATTAATGGATGACATTTTGATTGTCGTGTTTACTGTTTACCTCTGAGCGAGCGGCGTAATCCGGATCTATTTGTCTGTTTGAGGAAGGATACATCTTGTTGAATAATGCATGGCGCATCACGACAGACAGTGGTGCGGTATGAATTATAACGCGCTGGTGAGATAACTCCCTCTGACTAGCCCGAAGACGTGGCGAGGAGGTAGAAAAATGAATCCCTCCAAAGCTTTCACTACTTCACCTTTAATGAAAGAGAGAGGAGAGAGGATGTGCGGATGTCAGAAAGCTCTGTGTCTCGTTAAAACCTGGGAGACAGGGGGTGAAGAGACGGTGGGTTCTGTCTGCACGCCCCATTTGACTCAGAAATATGGCTTCATTGAGTATGGATTGGACTTTTCCCCCCTCTATGCTTTCTGTGTGTGGGTGTGTGTGCTTGTGCGTGTGCGTGCATGCGTGAGTGAGTGAAGCAACTCACTCTGTCAGGTTAAAGTGCTGAACAGCCGAAGGCGAGGGATGGAAGGTAGAGAGACAGAGAGAGAGAGGAAGGTGAGGGATGGAAGGTAGAGAGAGAGGAAGGTGAGGGATGGAAGGTAGAGAGAGAGAGAGAGAGGAAGGTGAGGGATGGAAGGTAGAGAGAGGAAGGTGAGGGATGGAAGGTAGAGAGAGGAAGGTGAGGGATGGAAGGTAGAGAGAGAGGAAGGTGAGGGATGGAAGGTAGAGAGAGGAAGGTGAGGGATGGAAGGTAGAGAGAGAGAGAGAGAGAGGAAGGTGAGGGATGGAAGGTAGAGAGAGGAAGGTGAGGGATGGAAGGTAGAGAGAGGAAGGTGAGGGATGGAAGGTAGAGAGAGAGGAAGGTGAGGGATGGAAGGTAGAGAGAGGAAGGTGAGGGATGGAAGGTAGAGAGAGGAAGGTGAGGGATGGAAGGTAGAGAGAGAGGAAGGTGAGGGATGTAAGGTAGAGAGAGAGCAAGGTGAGGGATGGAAGGTAGAGAGACAGAAAGGAAGGTGAGGCATGGAAGGTAGAGAGACAGAGAGAGAGATGGAAGGTAGAGAGGCAGAGAGAGAGAGGAAGGTGAGGCATGGAAGGTAGAGAGAGAGGAGGGTGAGAGATGGAAGGTAGAGAGACAGAAAGGAAGGTGAGGCATGGAAGGTAGAGAGACAGAGAGAGAGATGGAAGGTAGAGAGACAGAAAGGAAGGTGAGGCATGGAAGGTAGAGAGACCGAGAGAGGGATGGAAGGTAGAGAGACAGAAAGGAAGGTGAGGGATGGATGGTAGAGAGAGAGGAGGGTGAGAGATGGATGGTAGAGAGAGAGGAGGGTGAGGGATGGATGGTAGAGAGAGAGGAGGGTGAGGGATGGATGGTAGAGAGAGAGGAGGGTGAGGGATGGATGGTAGAGAGAGAGGAGGGTGAGGGATGGAAGGTAGAGAGAGAGGGGGGTGAGGGATGGAAGGTAGAGAGAGAGGAGGATGAGAGATGGAAGGTAGAGAGAGAGGAGGGTGAGGGATGGAAGGTAGAGAGAGAGGAGGGTGAGGGATGGATGGTAGAGAGAGAGGAGGGTGAGGGATGGAAGGTAGAGAGAGAGGAGGGTGAGAGATGGAAGGTAGAGAGAGAGGAGGGTGAGGGATGGAAGGTAGAGAGAGAGGAGGGTGAGAGATGGAAGGTAGAGAGAGAGGAGGGTGAGGGATGGAAGGTAGAGAGAGAGGAGGGTGAGGGATGGAAGGTAGAGAGAGAGGAGGGTGAGGGATGGAAGGTAGAGCGACAGAGAGAGGAAGGTGAGGGATGGATGGTAGAGAGACAGAGAGAGGAAGGTGAGGGATGGATGGTAGAGCGACAGAGAGAGGAAGGTGAGGGATGGACGGTAGAGAGACAGAGAGAGATGAAGGTGAGGGATGGAAGGTAGAGCGACAGAGAGAGAGGAGAGAGGAAAAAGGGAGGGAAGGGTCGTAGACGAAGCCCATTTTGAGAGCTTGTTAAATATCGATCAGCGAGCTCTGTGTGCTCTTGTTCTTATCTAACCAGCCTTACACAGGGAGAGGACACGTAGAGGGAGGAAGGAAGGAATGGAGGGAGGGAGAGAAGAATGGAGGGAGGTAGGGAGAGAGAGGTGAGGAGAGTCTCGGGAGACTGCAGTCTGTTTGCCCAGTGTTTACTGCTCAGCTCCAAGGTTTAGAAACAGCCTCATCAGCTCTCATCTCTCTTTTTCTCTCATCTTTCTCTCCTTCTGAGGTGGCCTTTGATGGTTTATTTCTTTATCAACCCCCCTCTCTCTCCATCCCCCTCTCTCTCCATCCCCCCTCTCTATCCATCCCCCCTCTCTATCCATCCCCCCTCTCTCTCCATCCCCCTCTCTATCCATCCCCCTCTCTCTCCAGCCCCCCTCTCTATCCAGCCCCCTCTCTCTCCATCCCCCCTCTCTATCCAGCCCCCTCTCTATCCAGCCCCCTCTCTATCCATCCCCCCTCTCTATCCATCCCCCTCTCTATCCATCCCCCCTCTCTATCCATCCCCCCTCTCTCTCCATCCCCCCTCTCTATCCACCCCCCCTCTCTCTCCATCCCCCCTCTCTATCCACCCCCCTCTCTATCCAGCCCCCCTCTCTATCCATCCCCCCTCTCTCTCCATCCCCCCTCTCTCTCCATCCCCCCTCTCTCTCCATCCTCCCTCTCTATCCATCCCCTTTCTCTCTCCATCCCCCCTCTCTCTCCAGCCCCCCTCTCTCTCCAGCCCCCCTCTCTCTCCATTCCCCTCTCTCTCCATCCCCCCTCTCTCTCCAGCCCCCTCTCTCCATCCCCCCTCTCTCTCCAGCCCCCTCTCTATCCATCCCCCTCTCTATCCATCCCCCCTCTCTATCCATCCCCCAGCTCTATCCATCCCCCCTCTCTCTCCATCCCCCCTCTCTATCCATCCCCCCTCTCTATCCACCCCCCCTCTCTATCCATCCCCCCTCTCTATCCATCCCCCCTCTCTCTCCATCCCCCTCTCTATCCATCCCCCCTCTCCATCCCCCCTCTCTCTCCATCACCCTTTTTTCTCCAGCCCCCCTCTCTATACATCCCCCCTCTCTATCCATCCCCCCTCTCTCTCCAGCCCCCCTCTCTATCCATCCCCCCTCTCTATCCATCCCCCCTCTCTCTCCATCCCCCCTCTCTCTCCATCCCCCCTCTCTCTCCAACCCCCCTCTCTCTCCAGCCCCCCTCTCTCTCCAACCCCCCTCTCTCTCCAGCCCCCCTCTTTCTCCAACCCCCCTCTCTCTCCATCCCCCTCTCTCTCCAGCCCCCCTCTCTCTCCAACCCCCCTCTCTCTCCAACCCCCCTCTCTCTCCAACCCCCCTCTCTCTCCACCCCCCCTCTCTCTCCAGCCCCCCTCTCTCTCCAACCCCCCTCTCTCTCCATCCCCCTCTCTCTCCAGCCCCCCTCTCTCTCCAACCCCCCTCTCTCTCCAGCCCCCCTCTCTCTCCATTCCCCTCTCTCTCCATCCCCCTCTCTTTCCATCCCCCCTCTCTATCCATCCCCCTCTCTTTCCATCCCCCCTCTCTATCCATCCCCCAGCTCTATCCATCCCCCCTCTCTCTCCATCCCCCCTCTCTATCCACCCCCCCTCTCTATCCATCCCCCCTCTCTATCCATCCCCCCTCTCTCTCCATCCCCCTCTCTATCCATCCCCCCTCTCCATCCCCCCTCTCTCTCCATCACCCTTTTTTCTCCAGCCCCCCTCTCTATACATCCCCCCTCTCTATCCATCCCCCCTCTCTCTCCAGCCCCCCTCTCTATCCATCCCCCCTCTCTCTCCATCCCCCCTCTCTCTCCATCCCCCCTCTCTCTCCAACCCCCCTCTCTCTCCAGCCCCCCTCTCTCTCCAACCCCCCTCTCTCTCCAGCCCCCCTCTCTCTCCAACCCCCCTCTCTCTCCATCCCCCTCTCTCTCCAGCCCCCCTCTCTCTCCAACCCCCCTCTCTCTCCAGCCCCCCTCTCTCTCCATCCCCCCTCTCTCTCCATCCCCCCTCTCTCTCCAACCCCCCTCTCTCTCCAGCCCCCCTCTCTCTCCATCCCCCCTCTCTCTCCATCCCCCCTCTCTCTCCAACCCCCCTCTCTCTCCACCCCCCCTCTCTCTCCATCCCCCTCTCTCTCCATCCCCCCTCTCTCTCCATCCCCCCTCTCTCTCCAGCCCCCCTCTCTCTCCAGCCCCCCTCTCTCTCCAGCCCCCCTACATGTCTGTGCTGTTTTTTTCCCCTTCAGTTCATTTGTGTGCTCGAGGCCTGTTGTGAGTCCCAGATGTCCTGTATGTTTGTTCCTCAGGTTTTCCTGCCCTGTCCAACACTCCTCTGTGGGTCCATCTAGACCAGGGTTCCCCAATAGGTGGCCCAAGTTTTCTGAGAATAAAAAATATGTAATTGTTGGACATTAAAGACTAAAATCACCAGAAAATCTGCTCAAAGTGATTTTAATTTAGGAAATCTGTTCCCAAGAATTCCCACACATAAGTAGAGAAGTAAATGTAACCAAGGTTTGAAATTAGTGTCGTATTTGTTTGGGTTTCTTGATGTCAATTTGCAGTTTTTTTTGGATTATGTTACAGCCCCCCGACCATCCGCTCAATAATTTTTTTTCTCCTTTACCAAGATAATCCATCCACCTGACAGGTGTGGCATATCAACAAGCTGATTAAACAGCATGATCATTGTGCTGGGGACAATAAAATACCATTTTAAAATGTGCAGTTTTGTCACAGATGTGCCAATTTTTTTCTGTAGTGTGCAATTGGCAGTACGTCCAACAGGCCTCACGTGTAACCATTCTGTCTGTAATAAAGCCCTTTGTGGGGGAAAACTCATTCTGATTGACCTACTTGTAATGGTTACCCAAAGTATCTGCACTGACCCTACACAGTATATACTGTACACACCCACCAGTCATGATATACTGACACCAGGGTTAACACTCTTACAATAAGTTCCATGGAATCTTCAGTGACAGGACACCTGTTTAACATCCCATCTGAAAGACAGAACCCTACACAGGGCAATGTCCCCAATTATTTATTTTTTTAACAGAAGAAAGATTGCCTCCTACTGGCCCTCTGACACTGCTTCCAGAAGCATCTGGTCTCCCATCCAGGGACCAACCCTGCTTAGCTTCAGAAGCAAGCCAGCAGTGGGATGCAGGGTGGTATACTGCTGGTCTGATTTGACCAGTAACACACAGTGGATCAGGCTTGTTACAGGTCTTATGAATACAGGAGAAGACATGCAGAGATAATACTTCTCTTAACCAATTTCACTGACGAAAGGCAATGCCAATTCCCCATGTTTTAACTTCAGGATCTGTGACAATAATGTAGCTGTTCATCTTTGACATGCATGGTCAAATACAATGAGTATTTGCGCACCTGCACATTTACCTGTTAATGCAAATTGTGCCTTGGGCTATTCACCCACCCACAAACACACAGAACCATCAAACCCACCCACAAACACACAGAACCATCAAACCCACCCACAAACACACAGAACCATCTCCGTCTGTGTGAGATGTGGGATTATTTGGGTGTTCTGTGAGGATTCTGTGGAGGAGGTAGAGAGGGGGGGTGGAGGAGGTAGAGAGGGGGGGTGGAGGAGGTAGAGAGGGGTGGGTGGAGGAGGTAGAGAGGGGGGGTGGAGGAGGTAGAGAGGGGGGGTGGAGGAGGTAGAGAGGGGGGGTGGAGGAGGTAGAGAGGGGGGTGGAGGAGGTAGAGAGGGGGGTGGAGGAGGTAGAGAGGGGGGTGGAGGAGGTAGAGAGGGGGGGTGGAGGAGGTAGAGAGGGGGGGTGGAGGAGGTAGAGAGGGGGGTGGAGGAGGTAGAGAGGGGTGGTGGAGGAGGTAGAGAGGGGGGGTGGAGGAGGTAGAGAGGGGGGGTGGAGGAGGTAGAGAGGGGGGGTGGAGGAGGTAGAGAGGGGTGGTGGAGGAGGTAGAGAGGGGGGGTGGAGGAGGTAGAGAGGGGGGGTGGAGGAGGTAGAGAGGGGGGGTGGAGGAGGTAGAGAGGGGGGGTGGAGGAGGTAGAGAGGGGGGGTGGAGGAGGTAGAGAGGGGGGGTGGAGGAGGTAGAGGGGGGTAGGTGGAGGAGGTAGAGAGGGGGGGTGGAGGAGGTAGAGAGGGGGGGTGGAGGAGGTAGAGAGGGGGGGTGGAGGAGGTAGAGAGGGGGGGTGGAGGAGGTAGAGAGGGGTGGGTGGAGGAGGTAGAGAGGGGTGGGTGGAGGAGGTAGAGAGGGGTGGGTGGAGGAGGTAGAGAGGGGTGGGTGGAGGAGGTAGAGAGGGGGGTAGGTGGAGGAGGTAGAGAGGGGGGTAGGTGGAGGAGGTAGAGAGGGGGGTGGAGGAGGTAGAGAGCGGGGGTGGAGGAGGTAGAGAGGGGTGGGTGGAGGAGGTAGAGAGGGGTGGGTGGAGGAGGTAGAGAGGGGTGGGTGGAGGAGGTAGAGAGGGGTGGGTGGAGGAGGTAGAGAGGGAGGGTGGAGGAGGTAGAGAGGGGGGTGGGTGGAGGTAGAGAGGGGGGTGGGTGGAGGAGGTAGAGAGGGAGGGTGGAGGAGGTAGAGAGGGGGGTGGGTGGAGGTAGAGAGGGGGGTGGGTGGAGGTAGAGAGGGGGGGTGGAGGAGGTAGAGGGGGGGTGGGTGGAGGTAGAGAGGGGGGTGGGTGGAGGTAGAGAGGGGGGGTGGAGGAGGTAGAGAGGGGGGTTGGAGGAGGTAGAGAGGGAGGTGGGTGGAGGTAGAGAGGGGGGGTGGAGGAGGTAGAGGGGGGGTGGGTGGAGGTAGAGAGGGGGGTGGGTGGAGGTAGAGAGGGGGGGTGGAGGAGGTAGAGAGGGGGGTTGGAGGAGGTAGAGAGGGAGGTGGGTGGAGGTAGAGAGGGGGGGTGGAGGAGGTAGAGAGGGGGGTGGTTGGAGGTAGAAAGGGGGGGTGGGTGGAGGTAGAGAGGGGGGGTGGAGGAGGTAGAGAGGGGGGTTTGTGGAGGAAGTAGAGAAAGAGGGAGGAGGAAGTAGAGAAAGAGGGTGGAGGAAGAAACACTAAAGGGGAACAGCCTCTAACATCTTTATGTCACATTAAAGTAAAGAAGAAAAAAATATATGATTAAACAACAAAACAAAAACAGACCGAAAACCGCTCCCGTCTTCAAGGGCATTCTGGCACTCTCGGTTTTGTGTAGCGACGCCGAACACGAGCTATGCTAATCAAGCCTCCTATTTGCATAATTAGAAAAAAGTAACTCTATTATTATTAAGAAGCAAAAAAAGCCTGACTGGGGGTTATTTTACCTCTCAGCAGGGATCCTCCAATGAACAAGAGAAACTCTCTCGCTGCTATTTTCGTATATTCTCCCCCGCACATACACAGCGACTCCTATGCCTTCTAAATTAATTAGCCGGAATATGTCTTAATGATATTTATATTTTTCCACTGTAATTGTTTGAAAGTGCTTTTCTAAGGAAAGTATATGTTTTGGAAGAGGAGCCGTTTTCCTGGGGAAACACAGAGGGAGTTTCATAGCTGATTAGCATTATTTTTGTCTTTTTTATTATGCTCAGCACATCATTAAGCCTAGTTTCCCCCTATGCGCTCTTGCCTAACTAGGCTTCCCAGCTATATATCTACACTCTGGGGAGAAAACACTGCACTGGCGGTCAATTACTCAGTGTTAACTCAAAGGCCTGATAACAACTAGTGGGAAATGTTGTGGGTCAGCTAGAAAAGAAAGTGTTTGATGAATGAGAGGAGTGCTAGCTTTAAGGTATAGCAACCAACAAGGTTGTTTTATAAATGATATACACAATATGAATATTAATTCATTACTAGCAGAGATGCTGTGTTAACGTAATAAGAAAATGTCTATAATTTAAAACGTATATGATAATTAGATAGACTCTGACCCCAATTTCCCATGTAATGAATGATTTAATAACACGAGGTAATATTGAGCTGAGGATCAGCACACTTGTCATCCCTTTTCATCATTTATAATACATGAACAAGTAATTTATATCGTAGCCAATGACAGGCCTTCATAAATGAAAGCGTATCTCAGCCAGCCATCTTAGCCCATGACATGCCTGAGATTAGAGCAGTTATTCGTACTTTAACAGGGGTCAACTGACTAATCAATTCCCGCATCTGGCCTACCATAACTCCCATTTATGTTACATCAGGGAGTCCTATTCACCTTTCCAGCTAACTGCTGTCAGCCAAGGCTCACTAAAAGGGTCTCCCAAGAATGGTTATTTGGCATGGACCAGCCTGGAACACGCCAGGAGAGCCTCCGAAAAAATAACATGACCTTATTTGACTTTCACCTACAATATGTCCTTTCTATTCACCCATATAACCTGTGTTTTACTATAGAGACAAGCCTTGTGGGGTTAGACACACACACACACACACAGAGGTTGTGATGCAAGGCCAACGGCAACCGACCCAATCATTCCAGGCCAAGGCAGAGGCCACAGCTGCTTGAGATGCTGGGGCGGAAATGAGGCCTGGATTTCCCAGGCCCTGCTTTGAGCATTTCTTTCAATGACTTCAAATGGCACTGGCCTTTTCAATATTGCATCTCTCCCCCAAGTGGGTTTAGTGCAGGGCTGGGGAGGCTTGTGTGTTCTCTGATACAGGCTTTGTGTTGTGAGTCCTTCCCTCGGAGCAGACCTGGCCAACCTTCAGGAATGTGAGCACAACAGCAGATGTCAGACCAGGGTCACCTCGCCGGTGCCAACATGGCTGCCAAGCAGACCTGGGTTCAAATTCACTAACACTTTATTTGGATAATCCATCTGCAGATGCTCTACAGATTATCAGTAACATTTCAACTAACTATCTACTAACCCTAACCCTTATCCTAACCTTAACCCGTAACCTAGCCCTAACCCTAACCTTAACCCGTAACCTAACCCTAACCTTAACCCTAACCCTTATTCTAAACCTAACCATAATCTTAGCAAGCAGTTGTTTATCAACAGTTTGTTGGTAGTATGACCATCTCTAGAGCATCTACAGATTGACTATCCGGACTATCAAAGTAAAGTGTAAACTCAAATTCTATTTGAAATCATGTCAAATACGTTATCTGTGCTTGATTGATCTTGCCTGGCGCAATGGAACCAATAGAAAGGTCCCAAAAGTGCAAACCCCTAGAACTCCAAGTAGGCTAAAGCAAATGCTGGAAGTATTTTAAAGATTTCAAATAGTGTTTGACCTCGGCTTTGCCTGAGAAAAGGGGGATGTGAGACATCCACTCGCCTCCATAGCTAACCCCCCCTTTCTATTTACCTGCCTCTAGTCTTCCTGAGCTATAGATTCATATTGTAAAAGTCTACCTCCACCTCTCTCTTTTTTATGTTCCCTTTCTCCCTGAACTCGTCCTCCACTCACTAACATATTCCCCCTCACCTCTCTTGCTCTCTTCGTTCAGGGCTTAGCTTTATGCTTTTGACCCCTCCACTCATGTATTTTCGCTGCTCTGTCTCAATCAAGATTGCAACGTGTTTTTATGAATTAATCAAAATGATCATGGACGGTCCGGGGAGGGAGGCACGCGGTGAGCCAACAAGCTGGAAAGATGGCGGGGACTGAGGCGAGAGACAGGAGGGGGGTATATGGTTGCACAGTCTAATTTTAATGAGTACCGGGGGGAATTTTGTCGGTGGTGTATTTTCTCCGGGATGCACTCCTAGCGTCGCTGCTCTAAATCACTGTCAAGCAAATGAAGCATTTCCCATCATGCCTTTGGTCTGGCCCTGGTAACTGTGTCATGGCGGTGGCACCACCGCTGCACTGGTGCACCTGCTCTACTGTCCTAATTGAACAGATGATCCGCCAATTTGTCATGTTTATCTTTAGTGTCTTCCGGGCGCCCGCACACCGCTCCCTGCTCAGCCCCCACTCACTGTACAACACAGTGCAGATGTAAGCAGTGTTTTTTTATGACATATCTTGTAGTCATTACTGAATTATTCATCATTGCATTAATGTCTTCAGATAGCATCTCTGCCTTCCTCTCTCTCCATTTTCTCTCTCTCTTTCTCCCTCTCTCTATCTCTCCCTCTCTCAATCTCGCTAGCTCTGCCCCACTTGGGAAAGCTTTATTCTGCTTTGCTCTGACAGCTAAGTATACAGATAAAAGATAATTGCCTGGCTTGACTCCCCATTGATATGAAAATAGGATTTAAATTATTCACGTTGGTTTAAAGGTTAGTTGAAGGTTATTACTGGCGGATAGAAGCAGAAAGTGCTAGATCGACGCCTTGTCACCGTGTCACCGAGCCATGACCGGGAGGTGAGGCGCATCTCTGAAAGGCTAATTTGCAGTGCAGGCGGCAGAGCCGTCTCGCGAACAAACCCGAAAGTCTCTCAGGGGATTTGAACACGAGGGAAGTCAATTATTTAGAAGCAAATTAAGGCTGGCTTCTCCACACAAAAACATTGTTAGTGGTAAATAAGGTAGAGCTCTATCCCTCGTGCCCTAATCCTTTTGCCTTTTGTCAAGTCTGGCTTTGCATAGCATTTTCCCCCCTCTTTCCGAAACCACCACAAGCAGGTCAGGTAATGAACTATGTCCTCGGTGAGATGGAGAAGAAGAAGAAGCCCTGAAGCGATTGGTTAAGTCAGGTTGGGTCTATTGAGACGTGGGCTTGTTTCATATAGCTGACATGATAGGATCAGGAAGGGGTGTGGGGGAATTACCTGTTCTATTGTTGTCTGTCTTCCCCCTGAAGAGAGATTCGCTGATCACAGCAGGGGGTTCTGGGAGTTGGAGGAGGAAGGAGGGGCAGGGGGGGACTGTGGATTCTCAGATCCCACCGTATTACCACGGTAACAACCAATGCCTGCCAGAGGGATGGGTGATAGCAGACAGCACTTTGGGCTCATAGCGTGACTTGAGGTGGTCTGTTTACACAGCTCTGTAGCCACCCCCCTCCGCTTGTTAAAGTCTGGAATCCATTTCTCTGTTCCTGAACTCAACACATATCCCTGTCACTGCCCCTTATAGGCTTTCCTGAGAATAGTTTTCTTATGAGTACATCCACATGTATCAATTAGTGAAACAATTTCTGTGTGTTATTAGTCATCCTTATTATATCTGCATGTCCTTTATTTCTTTCTATGGATTAATATCACATTTTATTGGTCACATATACATGTTTAGCAGATGTTAGTATGTGTGTAGCGAAATGCTTGTGTTTCTAGCTCCAACAGTGCAGTAATATCTAGCAATTCACAACAATACACACAAATCTTAAGTAAAAGAATGGAATTAAGGAATATATAAATATTAGGATGAGCAATGTCGGAGTGGCATTGACTAAAATACAGTAGAATATAATTCAGTATGTACAGTTGAAGTCAGAAGTTTACATACTCCTCAGCCAAATACATTTAAACTCCGTTTTTCACAATTCCTTACATTTAATCCTAGTAAAAAGTCCTGTCTTAGGTCAGTTAGGATCACCACTTTATTTTAAGAATGTGAAATGTCAGAATAATCGTAGAGAGAAGGATTTCTTTCAGCTTTTACTTATTTCATCACATTCCCAGTGGGTCAGAAGTTTACATACACTCAATTAGTATTTCGTAGCGTTTCCTTTAAATGGTTTAACTTGGGTCAAACGTATCGGATAGCCTTCCACAAGCTTCCCACAATAAGTTGGGTGAATTTTGACCCATTCCTCCTCAATAAAGTCAAGGTATTGGAGCGGCCATCACAAAGCCCTGACCTCAATCCTATAGAAAATGTGTGGGCAGAACTGAAAAAGCGTGTGCGAGCAAGGAGGCCTACAAACCTGACTCAGTTACACCAGCTCTGTCAGGAGGAATGGGCCAAAATTCACCAGCCAAAGCTGGTGTAACTGAGTCAGGTTTTTAGGCCTCCTTGCTCGCACACGCTTTTCACCAGCCAAAGCTGGTGTAACTGAGTCAGGTTTTTAGGCCTCCTTGCTCGCACACGCTTTTTCAGTTCTGCCCACACATTTTCTATAGGATTGAGGTCAGGGCTTTGTGATGGCCGCTCCAATACCTTGACTTTATTGTCCTTAAGCCATTTTGCCACAACTTTGGAAGTATGCTTGGGGTCATTGTCCATTTGGAAGACCCATTTGCGACCAAGCTTTAACTTCCTGACTGATGTCTTGAGATGTTGCTTCAATATATCCACATAATTTCCCTACCTCATGATGCCATCTATTTTGTGAAGTGCACCAGTCCCTCCTGCAACAAAGCACCCCGACAACATGATGCTGCCACCCCCGTGCTTCACGGTTGGGATGGTGTTCTTCGGCTTGCAAGCCTCCCCCTTTTTCCTCCAAACATAACGATGGTCATTATGGCCAAACAGTTCTATTTTTGTTTCATCAGACTAGAGGACATTTCTCCAAAAAGTACGATCTTTGTCCCCATGTGCAGTTGCAAACCGCAGTCTGGCTTTTTTAAGGTGGTTTTGGAGCAGTGGCTTCTTCCTTGCTGAGCGGCCTTTCAGGTTATGTTGATATTGGACTCGTTTTACTGTGGATATAGATACTTTTGTACCTGTTTCCTCCAGCATCTTCACAAGGTCCTTTGCTGTTGTTCTGTGATTGATTTGCACTTTTTTCACCAAAGTACGTTCATCTCTAGGAGACAGAACGCATCTCCTTCCTGAGCGGTATGATAGATGCGTGGTCCCATGGTGTTTATACTTGCGTACTATTGTTTGTACAGATGACGTGGTACCTTCAGGCATTTGGAAATTGCTCCCAAGGATGAACCAGACTTGTGGAGGTCTACAATCGTCTTTTCTGAGGTCTTGGCTGATTTCATTTGATTTTCTCATGATGTCAAGCAAAGAGGCACTGAGTTTGAAGGTAGGCCTTGAAATACATCCACAGGTATACCTCCAATTGACTAAAATTATGTAAATTAGCCTATCAGAAGCTTCTAAAGCCATGACATAATTTTCTGGTATTTTCCAAGCTGTTGAAAGGCACAGTCAACTTAGTGTATGTAAACCTCTGACCCACTGGAATTGTGATACAGTGAATAAGTTAAATAATCTGTCTGTAAACAATTGTTGGAAAAATTACTTGTGTCATGCAGAAAGTAGATATAAATATATAAAATAAAAATAATATATATATATATATATATATATACACTGCTCAAAAAAATAAAGGGAACACTTAAACAACACAATGTAACTCCAAGTCAATCACACTTCTGTGAAATCAAACTGTCCACTTAGGAAGCAACACTGATTGACAATAAATTTCACATGCTGTTGTGCAAATGGAATAGACAACAGGTGGAAATTATAGGCAATTAGCAAGACACCCCAATAAAGGAGTGGTTCTGCAGGTGGTGACCACAGACCACTTCTCAGTTCCTATGCTTCCTGGCTGATGTTTTGGTCACTTTTGAATGATGGCGGTGCTTTCACTCTAGTGGTAGCATGTGCAGCTCATCCAGGATGGCACATCAATGCGCGCTGTGGCAAGAAGGTTTGCTGTGTCTGTCAGCGTAGTGTCCAGAGCATGGAAGCGCTACCAGGAGACAGGCCAGTACATCAGGAGACGTGGAGGAGGCCGTAGGAGGGCAACAACCCAGCAGCAGGACCGCTACCTCCGCCTTTGTGCAAGGAGGAGCAGGAGGAGCACTGCCAGAGCCCTCTAAAATGACCTCCAGCAGGCCACAAATGTGCATGTGTCTGCTCAAACGGTCAGAAACAGACTCCATGAGGGTGGTATGAGGGCCCAACGTCCACAGGTGGGGGTTGTGCTTACGGCCCAACACCGTGCAGGACGTTTGGCATTTGCCAGAGAACACCAAGATTGGCAAATTCGCCACTGGCGCCCTGTGCTCTTCACAGATGAAAGCAGGTTCACACTGAGCACATGTGACAGACGTGACAGAGTCTGGAGACGCCGTGGAGAACGTTCTGCTGCCTGCAACATCCTCCAGCATGACCGGTTTGGCGGTGGGTCAGTCATGGTGTGGGGTGGCATTTCTTTGGGGGGGCGCACAGCCCTCCGTGTGCTCGCCAGAGGTAGCCTGACTGCCATTAGGTACCGAGATGAGATTCTCAGACCCCTTGTGAGACCATATGCTGGTGCGGTTGGCCCTGGGTTCCTCCTAATGCAAGACAATGCTAGACCTCATGTGGCTGGAGTGTGTCAGCAGTTCCTGCAAGAGGAAGGCATTGATGCTATGGACTGGCCCGCCCGTTCCCCAGACCTGAATCCAATTGAGCACATCTGGGACATCATGTCTCGCTCCATCCACCAACGCCACGTTGCACCACAGACTGTCCAGGAGTTGGCGGATGCTTTAGTCCAGGTCTGGGAGGAGATCCCTCAGGAGACCATCCGCCACCTCATCAGGAGCATGCCCAGGCGTTGTAGGGAGGTCATACAGGCACGTGGAGGCCACACACACTACTGAGCCTCATTTTGACTTGTGTTAAGGACATTACATCAAAGTTGGATCAGCCTGTAGTGTGGTTTTCCACTTTAATTTTGAGTGTGACTCCAAATCCAGACCTCCATGGGTTGATAAATTTGATTTCCATTGATCATTTTTGTGTGATTTTGTTGTCAGCACATTCAACTATGTAAAGAAAAAAGTATTTAATAAGAATATTTCATTCATTCAGATCTAGGATGTGTTATTTTAGTGTTCCCTTTATTTTTTGAGCAGTGTATATATAGTTTGTTAACAAGAAATGTGTGGTGGTTGAAAAACGAGTTTTAATGACCCCAACCTAAGTATGTAAACTTCCGACTTCAAATGTACATATGAGAAAAGCAAACATATGTAAACATTATTAAAGTGACTAGTGTTCCATTATTAAAGTGGCCAGTGATTTCAAGTCTATGTATATAGGCTCAGTTGCCTCTAAGGTGCAGGGTTACGTAACCGTGTGGAAGCCGCCTAGTGATGGCTATTTAACAGTCTGATGGCCTTGAGATAGAGGCAGTTTTTCAGTCTCTCGGTCCCAGCTTTGATGCACCTGTACTGACCTTACCATATTGCTGGGTAAAGTCCTAGTACCCCTGGTTGAGAACCCCTGGTTTAGATGATGTCAATCGTGTCCCCCAGGTGAGTGTCTGTTGGAGCCCCTCTCAGTGATTGTCTGTTAGAGCCCCTCTCAGTGAGTGTCTGTTAGAGCCCCTCTCAGTGAGTGTCTGTTAGAGCCCCTCTCATTGAGTGTCTGTTGGAGCCCCTCTCATTGAGTGTCTGTTAGAGCCCCTCTCAGTGAGTGTCTGTTGGAGCCCCTCTCAGTGAGTGTCTGTTGGAGCTCCTCTCATTGAGTGTCTGTTGGAGCCCCTCTCATTGTATGTCTGTTGGAGCCCCTCTCAGTGAGTGTCTGTTAGAGCCCCTCTCATTGAATGTCTGTTAGAGCCCCTCTCAGTGAGTGTCTGTTAGAGCCCCTCTCATTGAATGTCTGTTAGAGCCCCTCTCAGTGAGTGTCTGTTAGATCCCCTCTCAGTGAGTGTCTGTTAGAGCCCCTCTCAGTGAATGTCTGTTAGAGCCCCTCTCATTGAGTGTCTGTTGGAGCCCCTCTCATTGAGTGTCTGTTGGAGCCCCTGTCATTGTATGTCTGTTGGAACCCCTCTCAGTGAGTGTCTGTTGGAGCCCCTCTCAGTGAGTGTACAGAGCATGCTGACAGTCTTCTAACTAGACAGTCTTCTAACTAGACAAACCCTGTTTATTCCCCATACACGTTCTGACAACTACGTATTTTGGTGCCCCGTGTGAGGAATTCTAAATTCTCAACTCTCTCGCATTTTTTAAATCCTCACTCCCTACTCTTGCTTTCACCCCTAGTCCTCCCTCCCCATTCCCCTCCCTCTGACAAAAAAAATATATAATTTATCTGTCTCTCTGTGAAGCAAATTTGTTTTTACTTAAATTCAGAGAAGTAGGGTGCAGGTACCCTCTACCACCCCCCCCCCCCCCCCCCCCCCCCCCCTCCAACCCACCTACATCCTGAGAAGGGAACTATTGATCACCTTGAGCCAATCACTCTGCAGCAAATCCTTAGAGCGGTTTTCTCTCTTCTTTTTTAATTAGTGATACAACCCGTGGGCACAAATCTATGAATCCCTCTCTAATATTCCTTAGATGTGCTGCCGCTTTGATTTCTCTGACCCGACAAGGAGTATTGGGACTGGGCGTGCCACCAAAATGCTAATGCAACATCTTGGGAAGGGAGATGTTTTCTGTCTGTCGGCGGCGGATAAGAGATCAAGCATGAGTTTTTTTCCCCCTCCATCGCACCTGTATGCATCCTCCATATCAAATCTCTTTTGATTGGTTGCTGTCGCTGAATATCATCTAAGGCATAAGTCCCAGATTTGTCAGAAAAACATGCTTGCCATTACATCTGTTTATGAACCCAAACTGGCAGGTTGACATTTTGACAGCGTACCAAAGGGAAGATACTGCCAACATTTCTGCAGATAATTGGTTATCTACTTAAAACTAATAGTAGCCAAAGCAGATAAATAATGTCCTTTAAAGACATTAATTGACATCCTTTAAACCATTATTTAATTTCTGGGTGTCAATTACAAACATTTGCCAACCAAAGAGATTAAAAGAAGACATTTGGGGGCGGTGCTTAGTAGACTACATGGTGTTGCTTGTATACAGTTCATGAATGAATCAGTCTTTGGCGTGTGCCTGTCAAAAGAATACGAGGAGGTTGCTGGAGCATGTCTTTGATGAGGTCAGAGTTGTGTATCAGTCACAACCCTCCACTGCCTAAAACACTTCAAACAGGCTCAGTGCTAAGCTAATTCACATGAGCTAGCATGGGCTGATCTACCAGTGACATGGAACAGACTTGTCTTAACCCATTATAGTCTAAGCCATGTTTAAGCCGGGCGAGGGGGTTCTACTAAGCTACATGGAATTGTTTTAAAAAGGTCATACCAAGGATCATTTTGCTATTTGATTTTGGATTTTAAGACCCCTTGAAGTATAAAAAAAACATGTTATTTGGCCTTACTGCTATTAGCCCAAGCAAACGCATTGAATACAAGATTCACTACATGGAACAACACATAGTCCCCTCCAAAAAGTGAAGTGTCTGTCCTATATCTGAGAGACAAAAGACAGGAAACATTTTTACATGAATTGAACCCTTTATTTTTGGCACTAAACATTCAACATATATACTTCCATTAGAGGGGTCATAATAGTTTGTAGGCCAAACCGTTCGGACGCTACAGATGATTTTGTGAGAAGACCAATTTTTGGGATGTCTCATGGTTGGACAAACACCACTCTAGCTGTGTCACCTTTAACCGCAAATGCGGTGGATTGAGACACATCCAATGTAAAAAAAAAACAACATACCTCTAGCTTAAATTTATGGAATTTTAAGTAGATTAGATTTCTGTGGGGGAGTGGACATTGACTCGAGGGGCTTAATTGCAGCCACACATGCTAATGCCAGGTCCAGTGCTAATTGGATAGCCTTCTATAAGCCCAAGCCCAGATGTAAACAAAGCGGCAACGCGGCTAACATGTCATCAGCAGCACCCTTACTTTAAATGCTAACAACATGTCATTAGCAGCACCCTTACTTTAAATGCTAACATGCCATTAGCAGCACCCTTACTTTATATGCTAACAACATGTCATTAGCAGCACCCTTACTTTATATGCTAACAACATGTCATTAGCAGCACCCTTACTTTAAATGCTAACATGTCATTAGCAGCACCCTTACTTTATATGCTAACAACATGTCATTAGCAGCACCCTTACTTTATATGCTAACAACATGTCATTAGCAGCACCCTTACTTTATATGCTAACAACATGCCATTAGCAGCACCCTTACTCTATATGCTAACATGTCATTAGCAGCACCCTTACTCTATATGCTAATATGTCATTAGCAGCACCCTTACTCTATATGCTAATATGTCATTAGCAGCACCCTTACTCTATATGCTAACATGTCATTAGCAGCACCCTTACGCTATATGCTAATATGTCATTAGCAGCACCCTTACTCTATATGCTAATATGTCATTAGCAGCAGCCTTACTCTATATGCTAACATGTCATTAGCAGCACCCTTACTTTATATGCTAACAACATGTCATTAGCAGCACCCTTACTTTAAATGCTAACATGTCATTTGCAGCACCCTTACTTTATATGCTAACATGTCATTAGCAGCACCCTTACTTTATATGCTAACATGTCATTAGCAGCACCCTTACTTTAAATGCTAACATGTCATTAGCAGCACCCTTACTTTATATGCTAACAACATGTCATTAGCAGCACCCTTACTTAACAACCTTAACAACCTCCCCTACCCTCTCCAGGACACTGCAGGGTCCCACCCAGTGACTGTCCAACTTGGGGCATCTGCCTTTTTTCCTTTGCGGGCTGTAGACCCAGACCAGCTCCCCAGCCACAAAGTGCCTTCCCCGGGTGTGTACGTCATAGTTCCTCTTCTGCCTCACACCTGCATTCACCAGCTGCTCTCTGGCGAAGGTGTGGGCTGTCTCCAGGCGGTCCTGGAGTCTCCGGGCATACTCCGGCCCCGGGGGAACATGAGGGCTATCCAGGGGCCGACCAAACGCCATCTCCGCAGGGGTGCGGATCTCTCTCCCCAGCATGAGGAGGGCAGGCGTGCAGGAGGTGGAGTCTTGGACAGCGGAGCGGCATGCCATGAGGACCATAGGCAGGTGCTTGTCCCAGTCACGCTGGTGTTTGGAAGAGACGATGGCCAGCTGCTGTCCAAGCGTTTTGTTGAAGCGCTCCACAAGGCCATCACTTTGAGGATGGAGAGGAGTAGTGCGGGTCTTGTGCATACCCAGCCTCTCACACATGGTGGCGAACACACGGGACTCAAAGTTTCTGCCCTGGTCGCTGTGGATGGACTCTGCCGCTCCAAACCTGCTGAACATCCCCGCTGTCAGGGCGTCGACGATGGTCTCTGCCTCCTGGTCAGGCAGAGCATAGGCCTCGGGCCTTTTTGTGAAATAGTCCATGGCCGTGAGCACCCAGCGGTTTCCACTGTCTGTGGTGGGGAACGGCCCAACTACATCCACTCCCACCCTCTCCATGGGAGCCCCCACTGGGAACTGTTGGAGCTGAGCATGAGAGCGGCCTGGGGGGCCCTTTCTCGCTGTGCAGTTGTCACAGCGGCGACAAAAGTCCTCCACATCCCTCTTGTGCTGCCCCCAGTAGAAGCCCTGACGGAGACGGCGCAGTGTTTTTGTGACCCCAAAGTGTCCAGTCCCCACCCCCCCATGAGTACTCTGGAGCACAGCCTCCCGCAATGCTTTTGGGACCACCACCTGCCACCTCTCCTCTCCCGTAGCTGACTCCTTCCATGCCCGCTGTAGCACGCCATCAGCCAGCCGCAGTCTCTCAAACTTTGACCACAACACTTTGGTCGCGAGTGAGAGCGCTGTCACCTCTTCCAATGGTGGCCTCACCTGCGCCTCTACCCACTGTAGCACTGGCTGTAGGTCTGAGTCCCGTCCCTGCTGCTGCCGCCATTCAGCCACGTCGACAGTCTGCAGCTCACAGCAGACAGGCCCGCTCGCCCGACACACTGTGGCACAGACCCCCTCCTCTGCACACAGCTCTCTCTCCCGTCCCTCTCTCCGTTCACAGTGGCGGCAGCCGTCTGCAGTACAGGGCCGACGGGACATGGCGTCGGCGTTGGAGTGGCGTGCCACTGCCCTGTGCACCACCGTGAAGTCATACGGCTGAAGCTCCTCCAACCAGCGTGCCACCTGCCCCTCTGGCTCTCTGAAAGACATGAGCCACTGGAGAGCAGAGTGGTCAGTCCTTACAGTAAAGGGCAGACCACCCAGGTAGTACTTGAAGTGTTTGACGGAAGCCACAACAGCCAAGAGCTCCCGCCGGGTGACACAGTAGCGGCGCTCATGTTTGTCAAATGTTTTGCTGAAGTACGCCACCACTCTCTCCCCCTCTGGCCCCACCTGGGCCAGCACCCCACCCATGCCCACATTGCTCGCGTCTGTGTCCAGGATAAAGGGCAAGGTGAGGTCAGGGGGGGCGAGCACGGGGGCCTCGATCAGTGCACGTTTGAGGGTGTTGAACGCCTCCTCACACTCCACTGTCCAAGTGAAAGCCTTGTCCTTCGGCAGCAGGCGGTTCAGTGGAGCAGCAACGCTTGAGAAGCCCCGTACAAACCTCCTGTAGTACGAGGCCAGGCCCAGGAAGCTCTTCAGCTGACGCTGGTCGGTAGGGGTGGGCCAGTCTCTGACAGCCCCTACCTTGTCCTCCATGGTGCTGATCCCCTCCTTCCCCACTCGGTGGCCCAAGAAGGACACCTCTCTCCTCATGAAGTGGCACTTCTCAGGGTGGAGCTTCAGACCTGCGGCAGCCACCCTCTCCAGCACACGCCGTAGCGCCCCCAGGGCTGACTGGAAGGAGCTGCCATGGGCCAGGATGTCATCGAGGTATACCAGACACTGCTGTCGGGGGATGCCATCCAGCACCCTGTCCATCAAACGCTCAAAAGTAGCTGGAGCGTTGCACAGGCCAAAGCACAGGACCTTGAACTGCCAGTGTCCTCTGTTAGTGGAGAACGCAGTTTTGGCTCTGGCCTCTGGGGAGAGGGGCACCTGCCAGTAGCCACTGCGGAGGTCTAGTGAGGAGAACCAGGAGGACCCCCTAACCAGGTCCAGCGACTCATCGATACGTGGTATGGGGTATGAGTCCTTCCTGGTTACCTCATTCAGCCGCCTGTAGTCCGCACAGAACCTCAGCTTGCCCCCCTTCTTCGGAACCATGACGACTGGCGCCGCCCAGGGGCTGTCTGAGGGCTCAATGAAGTCTGCCCGCTGCATCTCCAACACAGCCTTGTCTGCCGCCTCCTGGCGTGCCAGCGGGATACGGCGGGGACGCATCTTGATGGGTCGAGCATCACCTGTGTCGATCTCATGCTGCACCAGATGAGTCTGACCCACCTCTTCCTCACTCAGCGCAAAGCTGTCTCTGAATTCAAACAGCAACTGCCACAACCGTTCCTGCTGCTCGGGGTCAAGACCAACACAGTTCCTCCCCCATATCTCCCTCACTGCAGACAGTGTCCTCTCCTCTCCCATCTGGGGTAGCTGGGCTGGGGGGGCGCAGCCCGGGCTCACAGAGGGCTGTGTCATGGAGGTAGCTGGGGGAATGTAACACACCGCCGTAGGTGACAGGGGGGCTGGGGAAAAGTCACACACAGCTGTGGGGGAGGGGGGGCAGCCATGAGTCTCTGATGCTTTAACTGTTGGAGTAAAGGGTTTGTTGGGTTGAGTGAATGTGACATTAGGGGGGGCCATGGTGACTTCCGGCCCTCCCTGGAAGCTCAGTGTGCCCCTATTTAGGTCTAACTGGCAGCCTGTGCTCCTAAGAAAGTCCAACCCCAGGATACAAGGGTCCTGCACAGCCGCCACCCACACAGGATGACGCACAGTCCTGCCCCCTACTGTCAGAGTCATTATTCCCTTCCCTTTCATGGGTGCCAGCTCACCTGTGACTGTGCGGAGCTGCACAGTTGTAGGCTCACACTGAGTCCAACCTGGCACAATATCTGGCCTCACCAGGGTTACTGTGGACCCAGTGTCCACCAGGGCGGAGCAGGGCACCCCCTCTACAGTGACAGGGACATGACAAAAGTCCCCAACACAGGTCCGGCCCACCACAACAACAGGCTCCATTCGCTTGCTCTCGTCTGCTTCTGGGGGAAGTGGAGCCTTGCTTCCCCGTCTGTGCCGGTGGGCTCCTCCTGAAGAAGATGGTGGTTGGGATAGAAAGCCAGGGGTCCGCACTACCCGGTCTATGCGGACCCCGAGCCGTTTCCCTGAGCTCTGGGGGACATGGGGCAATTTCGGCGCAGATGGCCTGGCTGGCCACAACCCCAGCAGACCCTGGGACCAGGGCGTGTGTTTCGTGCCGCCTGTAACGACACAGCACGAATGAGTTCTGTCATTTCAGCCACCCATGCAGGCTTTTCCGGCTCCGGGCTGCTCTGCCCCCCAGCTCGCACAGAGGGTGTGTCTCCCTGCACCCCCACCAAAGCCCCAGCTGAAGCCCCAGCCCACACCAGCTCCCTCTCCAAAGCCATCTCCAAGGCTATCTGCAATGACTCAGGATGAGCCAGCTGGGTCTGTATGCGCAGCTCCGTAGGAGAGAGCGCCTGTATGAACTGGTCCCGTGCTAGCTCGCTCTGCACGGAGGGGGGCATGTGAGCATATGCCCGCCGAGAGAGGCTCTCAATGTCATTAGCTAGCACCCGTAGAGGCTCTCCAGGCTGCCTGCGTCTATTACTCAGTTCGGAGCGGGTCAGTACAACACAACCACCTACTAGCCTAACACATAACACACAGCTGTCTGTGCGGGTCGCTACAATAGTATTTGTCTCATCATGCATCTCAGGCTTTTAGGGGAATGAAAGACAACTTCAGTGTCTGAGATGACTGTAGTCTCAGTTCTAGACAGGTAAAGCGGCATGGGAAACACAAGGATCAAACTAAATCAGCTGGTTAGAATGGGCCAAACTAAATCAGCTGGTTAGAATGGATCAAACTAAATCAGCTGGTTAGAATGGATCAAACTAAATCAGCTGGTTAGAATGGATCAAACTAAATCAACTGGTTAGAATGCATCAAACTAAATCAGCTGGTTAGAATGGATCAAACTAAATCAGCTGGTTAGAATGGGTCAAACTAAATCGGCTGGTTAGAATGGATCAAACTAAATCAGCCGGTTAGAATGGATCAAACTAAATCGGCTGGTTAGAATGGGTCAAACTAAATCAGCTGGTTAGAATGGATCAAACTAAATCAGCTGGTTAGAATGGATCAAACTAAATCAGCTGGTTAGAATGGGTCAAACTAAATCAGCTGGTTAGAATGGATCAAACTAAATCAGCTGGTTAGAATGGGTCAAACTAAATCAGCTGGTTAGAATGGATCAAACTAAATCAGCTGGTTAGAATGGATCAAACTAAATCAGCTGGTTAGAATGGGTCAAACTAAATCAGCCGGTTAGAATGGATCAAACTAAATCGGCTGGTTAGAATGGGTCCAACTAAATCAGCTGGTTAGAATGGATCAAACTAAATCAGCTGGTTAGAATGGATCAAACTAAATCAGCTGGTTAGAATGGATCAAACTAAATCAAAGGTAGTTGGGTTTCAGAGGAAGAACGTGTCAACTTGTAGCCTACACAGTCAGACCTTTATGATACATAAATCAATGGATGACAAATGTGTTTGATGCAGAAAATCTGAAGTGGCATCATCAGATTGACAGATGAGGCAATATGGAATATAGCATCTCCAATTTGCCATTCCTTTTTTCTAATGTTGCAGCATTCTTGTTGACTTGTTAACCCCTGTCTCCCCATAGTTTAACCCCTGTCTCCCCAGAGTCTCCCCAGAGTTTAACCCCTGTCTCCCCAGAGTCTCCCCACAGTTTAACCCCTGTCTCCCCAGAGTTTAACCCCTGTCCCCCCAGAGTTTAACCCCTGTCCCCCCAGAGTTTAACCCCTGTCCCCCCAGAGTTTAACCCCTGTCTCCCCAGAATGTAACCCCTGTCCCACCAGAGTTTAACCCCTGTCCCACCAGAGTTTAACCCCTGTCTCCCCAGAGTTTAACCCCTGTCCCCCCAGAGTTTAACCCCTGTCCCCCCAGAGTTTAACCCCTGTCCCCCCAGAGTATAATTTTGTGCTATTACAATTAAATCATTGGGACCTTAAATCCATTTTTTGTCTTTAAAATGGATGAAAATAGACACTGTGTTCCTGAAGAGACACAAATATTCTCTGATTTCGCTTATTGTACATCTAGTTAATCTGTCCATCAAATATGGGTTCTTCCCCAATGCTTGGAAGTCTGCTGCAGTGATACCTGTTTATAATCTGGTGACCCAACAGTGATGGAAAATTACCCACCTACAAGCATTCTTCCAGTGCTATCAAAAGTAGCTGAAATATGGGTGGTTGATCATCTGACTGATCATCTCATTCAGGGCAACTCCATACATCACATGCAGTTTGGATTCAGAACGAACCATTCTACCGAAACAGCCAATTGCTATTTTCTGGAGTGCGTTAAATCTAAACTGGACATAGGTGGTGAAGTCGGCGCAGTCTTTTTGGATTTTAAAAAGGCCTTTGATACTGTGAATCATGAGGTCCTCCTATCCAAACCATCCTCCCTTAATGTGTCCACTGAAGTCATTAGTTGGATGTATTCCTATCTGACAAACAGAAGTCAAAGGGTTTGTTTGGGGGACACTCAGTCGGACTCTCTTTACTATAACATTGGGGTCCCACAAGGGTCAATATTAGGCCCCCTTCTGTTTACCATCTATATAAATGATCTCCCACTTGCTATCCCACAAGTTAACATGCAGATGTATGCAGACGATACAGTTCTGTACGCACACTCAAAAAATAGACAATTGGTTGTTAAGTTAATTGAAGCTATGGTACATGTTTCTAAATGGATGACTAATTCTTGCTTGCTTTTAAATATCAACAGGACTGTTTGTATGTACTTGATCAAGATGGCGCCGGAAGAAATGGCAGCCGTTTTACAGGCCCCTAACCAATTGTGCTATTATGTGTTTTCTTTTTCGCGTTATTTGTAACTTATTTTGTACATAATGTTTCTGCAACCGTATCTTACGGCAAAAAAGAGCTTCTGAATAATCAGGACAGCGATCACTCACCTTGGATTAGACAAAGATTTTTTTATTCAACAAGCAGGATGCACAGGATATACTTCAGACACCCGAAAAGGCCGAAATCCCTGTCATTGGCAAGAGAAAGAGACGCAGGTATAGAGGACACAGGGCGGGGTGCTTCGTAAGGATCTGCCGACGGAGAATGGGAAATCTGCCCTTACCCATCAATATTACTTGCCAACGTACAATCATTAGACAAAAAATTAGATGAGGTACGATCACGAATATCCTACCAACGGGAAATCAAAAACTGTAATATCTTATGTTTCACCGAATCGTGGCTGAATGACGACATGGAAAACATTCAGCTGGCGGGATATACGCTGCACCGGCTAGACAGAACAGCACACTCCGGTAAGACGGGGGGGTAAACAGCTGATGCACGAAATCTAAGGAAGTCTCTAGATTTTGCTCGCCTGAAGTAGAGTATCTCATGATAAGCTGTAGACCACACTATCTGCCAAGAGTTTAAGGATCCTGGGACTAAACACCTCTCTCTGCAACTGGAATCTGGACTTCCTTGATGGGTCGCCCCCAGGTGGTGAGGGTAGGTAGCAACACATCTGCCACGCTGATCCTCAACACTGGAGCCCCTCAGGGGTGCGTGCTCAGTCCCCTCCTGTACTCCCTGTTCACCCACGACTGCATGGCCAGGCACGACTCCAACACCATTTTTAAGTTTGCAGATGACACAACAGTGGTAGGCCTGATCAACGACAACGAAGAGACAGCGTATACAGAGGAGGTCAGAGACCTGGCCGAGTGGTGCCAGAATAACAACCTCTCCCTCAACTTAATCAAGACTAAGGAGATGATTGTGGACTACAGGAAAAGGAGGATCGAGCACGCCTCCATTCTCCTCGAAGGGGCTGTAGTGGAGCAGGTTGAGAGCTTCAAGTTCCTTGGTGTCCACATCACCAACAAACTAGAATGGTCCAAACACTCCAAGACAGTCATGAAGAGGGCACAACAAATCCTATTCCCCCTCAGGAGGCTGAAAAGATTTGGCATGGGTCCTCAGATCCTGAAAAGGTTCTACAGTTGCACCATCGAGAGCATCCTGACTGGTTGCATCGCTGCCTGGTATGGCAACTGCTCGGCCTCCGACCGCAAGGCACTACAGAGGGTAGTGCTTACGTCCCAGTATATCACTGGGGCTAAACTGCCTGCCATCCAGGACTTCTACACCAGGCGGTGTCAGAGGAAGGCCCTAAAAATTGTCAAAGACCCCAGCCACCCCAGTCATAGACTGTTCTCTCTGCTACCGCATGGCAAGCGTCAAGTCTAGAACCAAAAGGCTTCTCAACAGCTTTTACCCCCAAGCCATAAGACTCCTGAACATGTAATCAAATGGCTACCCGGACAATCCCCCCGCCATCCCCTCTTTTACGCTGCTGCTACTCTTTGTTTATCATCTAACTAAACATTCATGTACATTATACCTCAATTAGCCAGACTAACCGGTGCCCCCGCACATTGACTCTGTACCGGTACCACCTGTATATAGCCTCACTATTGTTATTACTGTCATTTTACTGTTTTTAAACATTTCTTTACTTATCTATTGTTTACCTAATACCTATTTTTTACTTAAAAATTGCACTGTTGGTTAGGGCTTGTAAGTAAGCATTTCACTGTAAGGTCTACACCTGTTGTATTCGGTGTACGTGACAAATAAACTTTGATTTGATTTGATTCTGTAAGAAATCCATTGATTGTTCCCAACAAACTGTTCTTGTTAATGGGGAGAATCTGAACATTGTGTCTAACTTCAGGTATCTGGACTCCAACAAGCTGTTCTTGGTAATGATGTTGTGTCTAACTTCAGGTATCTGGACTCCAACAAGCTGTTCTTGGTAATGATGTTGTGTCTAACTTCAGGTATCTGGACTCCAACAAGCTGTTCTTGGTAATGATGTTGTGTCTAACTTCAGGTGTCTGGACTCCAACAAGCTGTTCTTGGTAATGATGTTGTGTCTAACTTCAGGTATCTGGACTCCAACAAGCTGTTCTTGGTAATGATGTTGTGTCTAACTTCAGGTATCTGGACTCCAACAAGCTGTTCTTGGTAATGATGTTGTGTCTAACTTCAGGTATCTGGACTCCAACAAGCTGTTCTTGGTAATGATGTTGTGTCTAACTTCAGGTATCTGGACTCCAACAAGCTGTTCTTGGTAATGATGTTGTGTCTAACTTCAGGTATCTGGACTCCAACAAGCTGTTCTTGGTAATGATGTTGTGTCTAACTTCAGGTATCTGGACTCCAACAAGCTGTTCTTGGTAATGATGTTGTGTCTAACTTCAGGTATCTGGACTCCAACAAGCTGTTCTTGGTAATGATGTTGTGTCTAACTTCAGGTATCTTGGACTCCAACAAGCTGTTCTTGGTAATGATGTTGTGTCTAACTTCAGGTATCTTGGACTCCAACAAGCTGTTCTTGGTAATGATGTTGTGTCTAACTTCAGGTATCTGGACTCCAACAAGCTGTTCTTGGTAATGATGTTGTGTCTAACTTCAGGTATCTGGACTCCAACAAGCTGTTCTTGGTAATGATGTTGTGTCTAACTTCAGGTATCTGGACTCCAACAAGCTGTTCTTGGTAATGATGTTGTGTCTATCTTCAGGTATCTGGACTCCAACAAGCTGTTCTTGGTAATGATGTTGTGTCTAACTTCAGGTATCTGGACTCCAACAAGCTGTTCTTGGTAATGATGTTGTGTCTAACTTCAGGTATCTGGACTCCAACAAGCTGTTCTTGGTAATGATGTTGTGTCTAACTTCAGGTATCTGGACTCCAACAAGCTGTTCTTGGTAATGATGTTGTGTCTAACTTCAGGTATCTGGACTCCAACAAGCTGTTCTTGGTAATGATGTTGTGTCTAACTTCAGGTATCTGGACTCCAACAAGCTGTTCTTGGTAATGATGTTGTGTCTAACTTCAGGTATCTGGACTCCAACAAGCTGTTCTTGGTAATGATGTTGTGTCTATCTTCAGGTATCTGGACTCCAACAAGCTGTTCTTGGTAATGATGTTGTGTCTAACTTCAGGTATCTGGACTCCAACAAGCTGTTCTTGGTAATGATGTTGTGTCTAACTTCAGGTATCTGGACTCCAACAAGCTGTTCTTGGTAATGATGTTGTGTCTAACTTCAGGTATCTGGACTCCAACAAGCTGTTCTTGGTAATGATGTTGTGTCTAACTTCAGGTATCTTGGACTCCAACAAGCTGTTCTTGGTAATGATGTTGTGTCTAACTTCAGGTATCTGGACTCCAACAAGCTGTTCTTGGTAATGATGTTGTGTCTAACTTCAGGTATCTGGACTCCAACAAGCTGTTCTTGGTAATGATGTTGTGTCTAACTTCAGGTATCTTGGACTCCAACAAGCTGTTCTTGGTAATGATGTTGTGTCTAACTTCAGGTATCTGGACTCCAACAAGCTGTTCTTGGTAATGATATTGTGTCTAACTTCAGGTATCTGGACTCCAACAAGCTGTTCTTGGTAATGATGTTGTGTCTAACTTCAGGTATCTTGGACTCCAACAAGCTGTTCTTGGTAATGATGTTGTGTCTAACTTCAGGTATCTGGACTCCAACAAGCTGTTCTTGGTAATGATGTTGTGTCTAACTTCAGGTATCTGGACTCCAACAAGCTGTTCTTGGTAATGATGTTGTGTCTAACTTCAGGTATCTGGACTCCAACAAGCTGTTCTTGGTAATGATGTTGTGTCTAACTTCAGGTATCTGGACTCCAACAAGCTGTTCTTGGTAATGATGTTGTGTCTAACTTCAGGTATCTGGACTCCAACAAGCTGTTCTTGGTAATGATGTTGTGTCTAACTTCAGGTATCTGGACTCCAACAAGCTGTTCTTGGTAATGATGTTGTGTCTAACTTCAGGTATCTGGACTCCAACAAGCTGTTCTTGGTAATGATGTTGTGTCTAACTTCAGGTATCTGGACTCCAACAAGCTGTTCTTGGTAATGATGTTGTGTCTAACTTCAGGTATCTGGACTCCAACAAGCTGTTCTTGGTAATGATGTTGTGTCTAACTTCAGGTATCTGGACTCCAACAAGCTGTTCTTGGTAATGATGTTGTGTCTAACTTCAGGTATCTTGGACTCCAACAAGCTGTTCTTGGTAATGATGTTGTGTCTAACTTCAGGTATCTGGACTCCAACAAGCTGTTCTTGGTAATGATGTTGTGTCTATCTTCAGGTATCTGGACTCCAACAAGCTGTTCTTGGTAATGATGTTGTGTCTAACTTCAGGTATCTGGACTCCAACAAGCTGTTCTTGGTAATGATGTTGTGTCTATCTTCAGGTATCTGGACTCCAACAAGCTGTTCTTGGTAATGATGTTGTGTCTAACTTCAGGTATCTGGACTCCAACAAGCTGTTCTTGGTAATGATGTTGTGTCTAACTTCAGGTATCTGGACTCCAACAAGCTGTTCTTGGTAATGATGTTGTGTCTAACTTCAGGTATCTGGACTCCAACAAGCTGTTCTTGGTAATGATGTTGTGTCTATCTTCAGGTATCTGGACTCCAACAAGCTGTTCTTGGTAATGATGTTGTGTCTAACTTCAGGTATCTGGACTCCAACAAGCTGTTCTTGGTAATGATGTTGTGTCTAACTTCAGGTATCTGGACTCCAACAAGCTGTTCTTGGTAATGATGTTGTGTCTAACTTCAGGTATCTGGACTCCAACAAGCTGTTCTTGGTAATGATGTTGTGTCTAACTTCAGGTATCTGGACTCCAACAAGCTGTTCTTGGTAATGATGTTGTGTCTAACTTCAGGTATCTGGACTCCAACAAGCTGTTCTTGGTAATGATGTTGTGTCTAACTTCAGGTATCTTGGACTCCAACAAGCTGTTCTTGGTAATGATGTTGTGTCTAACTTCAGGTATCTGGACTCCAACAAGCTGTTCTTGGTAATGATGTTGTGTCTAACTTCAGGTATCTGGACTCCAACAAGCTGTTCTTGGTAATGATGTTGTGTCTAACTTCAGGTATCTGGACTCCAACAAGCTGTTCTTGGTAATGAGGAGAATCTGAACATTGTGTCTAACTTCAGGTATCTTGGTGTCATTTTGAACTCCAACTTGACATTTAAGAAACATGTGAAGAAGGTGGTTAAACACGGTTAAGTTTGGATTATCCAACTATAGGTTTATCAGACCTTCCCTTCCCTGGAGGCCTGCTGTGATGTTCTCATATCTGAGATGTTGCCTCACATGCTGGTCACAAGCAGGAGCTCCCATTCTGAAACCAATTGAATCACTCTACAAACAAACACTTAAGATTTTTGATAACAAACCAAACAGTTACCGCCATTGTCATATCACTTACAAGCATAATTGATTTAGTCTGGACAGCTTTAAGCAGTATGTAGATGTGAGCCTTGTCTTTAAGATCCTGCATGGTCTTGCCCCGCCACCCCTATGCCGGCATATCATGCTCTAGGAAAGCACCTCCAGGATAACAAGGGCAGTAGAGGGGACTGCGGTGTCCCTTTTCAACACATTAAAATTGGCCAATCGGCCTCCTCTGTTGGAGCTACAATATACTGGAATGAAATGTCCATGGACTTGAGAAGCTGCACTGATTATTGTACTTTTACATTTGAATTGAAAACATGGCTCAAATCTATCTAAACTTGTACACATGAGTTATCTGTGGTTCCTCATATGTAAGACGACAGTTGATGACAGTGTTGTTGTTGTTAGAATGATATATTATTGGATGTAATGTATTGGTATTTTGTATTATTTTAGTGAGTATTTGTATTGTGACTGTGTAAAGCTGTCCTGAGACTACAGGTAAAAATTATCTTTCGGCTAACCCCCGGCACATTTACATGGATGTTGCATTATTGTAATATTGATGTTGATTTATGTGCATTGTCCCCTATAAATAAGTAAAATAAATAGAAAATCATGTGTACAATTCTGTTTCATCTTCATAAGGGTCGGCAGGTCGCCCTGTTCTGCCCCTGAACAAGGCAGTTAACACACTGTTCCCCTGAACAAGGCAGTTAACACACTGTTCCCCTGAACAAGGCAGTTAACCCACTGTTCCCCTGAACAAGGCAGTTAACACACTGTTCCCCTGAACAAGGCAGTTAACACACTGTTCCCCTGAACAAGGCAGTTAACCCACTGTTCCCCTGAACAAGGCAGTTAGCCCACTGTTCCCCTGAACAAGGCAGTTAGCCCACTGTTCCCCTGAACAAGGCAGTTAACCCACTGTTCCCCTGAACAAGGCAGTTAACACACTGTTCCCCTGAACAAGGCAGTTAACACACTGTTCCCCTGAACAAGGCAGTTAACCCACTGTTCCCCTGAACAAGGCAGTTAACACACTGTTCCCCTGAACAAGGCAGTTAACCCACTGTTCCCCTGAACAAGGCAGTTAACCCACTGTTCCCCTGAACAAGGCAGTTAACCCACTGTTCCCCTGAACAAGGCAGTTAACACACTGTTCCCCTGAACAAGGCAGTTAACCCACTGTTCCCCTGAACAAGGCAGTTAACACACTGTTCCCCTGAACAAGGCAGTTCACCCACTGTTCCCCTGAACAAGGCAGTTCACCCACTGTTCCCCTGAACAAGGCAGTTAACACACTGTTCCCCTGAACAAGGCAGTTAACACACTGTTCCCCTGAACAAGGCAGTTCACCCACTGTTCCCCTGAACAAGGCAGTTAACACACTGTTCCCCTGAACAAGGCAGTTAACCCACTGTTCCCCTGAACAAGGCAGTTAACACACTGTTCCCTGGGAAGTCATCATTGTAAATAAGAATTTGTTCTTAACTGACTTGCCTAGTTAAATAATGGTTAAATAATAAAAAATAAAAAAAATAAGAATGAAAATGCACCCATCAGCATTACAGTACAACCCCCCCTACACATCCGAACACATGCACAGTCACACACATAACCACTCCTCCCTCCCATACACCCTCACACTCCTCCCGGCTGTGTGTGGTGATCTCCCTCAGACAGATAGGTTGGTTGGCAGTGAGGACAGCAGCAGCCTCAGATGTGGGATGTGGAGGCCTGCAGGAATGTTTCCTGCCTTTGAAGAGCCTGCTGTCTACGCTCTACAAATATCAGATAGCCAGAATGAAGGGACTGTGGCTTCACACGCTGCCATCCGGCCCTGTTTTATTAAGGGATCCTGGCCTGGCCGTTTCATCCTGCTCCCTCTGTTGTTTCTGAGCTAGGCGGAGGATCAATAGGACTGCCGCATACTGATGACTCTGGACTGGACCCTCTAATGAGGAGGACTGGACCCTCTAATGGGGAGGACTGGACCCTCTAATGAGGAGGACTGGACCCTCTAATGAGGAGGACTGGACCCTCTAATGGGGAGGACTGGACCCTCTAATGGGGAGGACTGGACCCTCTAATGAGGAGGACTGGACCCTCTAATGAGGAGGACTGGACCCTCTAATGGGGAGGACTGGACCCTCTAATGAGGAGGACTGGACCCTCTAATGAGGAGGACTGGACCCTCTAATGGGGAGGACTGGACCCTCTAATGGGGAGGACTGGACCCTCTAATGGGGAGGACTGGACCCTCTAATGGGGAGGACTGGACCCTCTAATGAGGAGGACTGGACCCTCTAATGAGGAGGACTGGACCCTCTAATGGGGAGGACTGGACCCTCTAATGAGGAGGACTGGACCCTCTAATGGGGAGGACTGGACCCTCTAATGAGGAGGACTGGACCCTCTAATGGGGAGGACTGGACCCTCTAATGGGGAGGACTGGACCCTCTAATGAGGAGGACTGGACCCTCTAATGGGGAGGACTGGACCCTCTAATGAGGAGGACTGGACCCTCTAATGAGGAGGACTGGACCCTCTAATGAGGAGGACTGGACCCTCTAATGGGGAGGACTGGACCCTCTAATGAGGAGGACTGGACCCTCTAATGAGGAGGACTGGACCCTCTAATGGGGAGGACTGGACCCTCTAATGGGGAGGACTGGACCCTCTAATGGGGAGGACTGGACCCTCTAATGAGGAGGACTGGACCCTCTAATGAGGAGGACTGGACCCTCTAATGGGGAGGACTGGACCCTCTAATGAGGAGGACTGGACCCTCTAATGGGGAGGACTGGACCCTCTAATGAGGAGGACTGGACCCTCTAATGAGGAGGACTGGACCCTCTAATGGGGAGGACTGGACCCTCTAATGGGGAGGACTGGACCCTCTGATGGGGAGGACTGGACCCTCTAATGGGGAGGACTGGACCCTCTAATGGGGAGGACTGGACCCTCTAATGAGGAGGACTGGACCCCTCTAATGGGGAGGACTGGACCCTCTAATGGGGAGGACTGGACCCTCTAATGAGGAGGACTGGACCCCTCTAATGAGGAGGACTGGACCCTCTAATGAGGAGGACTGGTCTGGACCCCTCTAATGAGGAGGACTGGTCTGGACCCCTCTAATGAGGAGGACTGGTCTGGACCCCTCTAATGAGGAGGACTGGACCCTCTAATGAGGAGGACTGGACACTCTAATGAGGAGTACTGGTCTGGAACCCTCTAATGAGGAAGACTGGATCCCTCTAATGAGAAGGACTGGGCCCCTCTGATGAGGAGGACTGGTCTGGACCCCTCTAATAAGGAGGACTGGACTGGACCCCTCTAATGAGGAGGACTGGTCTGGGTCCCTCTAATGAGGAGGACTGGTCTGGATTTCTCTAATGAGGAGGACTGAACCCTCTAATGAGAAGGACTGGACCCCTCTAATGAGAAGGACTGGACCCCTCTAATGAGAAGGACTGGACCCCTCTAATGAGGAGGACTGGACCCCTCTGATGAGGAGGACTGGTCTGGACCCCTCTAATGAGGAGAACTGGATCCCTCCAATGAGGAGGACTGAACCCTCTAATGAGGAGGACTGGTCTGGACCCTCCAATGAGGAGGACTGGATCCCTCCAATGAGGAGGACTGGACCCCTCTAATGAGGAGGACTGGACCCTCTAATGGGGAGGACTGGACCCTCTAATGAGGAGGACTGGACCCTCTAATGAGGAGGACTGGACCCTCTAATGGGGAGGACTGGACCCTCTAATGGGGAGGACTGGACCCTCTAATGAGGAGGACTGGACCCTCTAATGAGGAGGACTGGACCCTCTAATGGGGAGGACTGGACCCTCTAATGGGGAGGACTGGACCCTCTAATGAGGAGGACTGGACCCTCTAATGGGGAGGACTGGACCCTCTAATGGGGAGGACTGGACCCTCTAATGGGGAGGACTGGACCCTCTAATGGGGAGGACTGGACCCTCTAATGAGGAGGACTGGACCCTCTAATGAGGAGGACTGGACCCTCTAATGGGGAGGACTGGACCCTCTAATGAGGAGGACTGGACCCTCTAATGGGGAGGACTGGACCCTCTAATGAGGAGGACTGGACCCTCTAATGGGGAGGACTGGACCCTCTAATGGGGAGGACTGGACCCTCTAATGAGGAGGACTGGACCCTCTAATGGGGAGGACTGGACCCTCTAATGAGGAGGACTGGACCCTCTAATGAGGAGGACTGGACCCTCTAATGAGGAGGACTGGACCCTCTAATGGGGAGGACTGGACCCTCTAATGAGGAGGACTGGACCCTCTAATGAGGAGGACTGGACCCTCTAATGGGGAGGACTGGACCCTCTAATGGGGAGGACTGGACCCTCTAATGAGGAGGACTGGACCCTCTAATGAGGAGGACTGGACCCTCTAATGGGGAGGACTGGACCCTCTAATGAGGAGGACTGGACCCTCTAATGGGGAGGACTGGACCCTCTAATGAGGAGGACTGGACCCTCTAATGGGGAGGACTGGACCATCTAATGGGGAGGACTGGACCCTCTAATGAGGAGGACTGGACCCTCTGATGGGGAGGACTGGACCCTCTAATGAGGAGGACTGGACCCTCTAATGGGGAGGACTGGACCCTCTAATGAGGAGGACTGGACCCCTCTAATGGGGAGGACTGGACCCTCTAATGGGGAGGACTGGACCCTCTAATGAGGAGGACTGGACCCCTCTAATGAGGAGGACTGGACCCTCTAATGAGGAGGACTGGTCTGGACCCCTCTAATGAGGAGGACTGGACCCTCTAATGAGGAGGACTGGTCTGGACCCCTCTAATGAGGAGGACTGGACCCTCTAATGAGGAGGACTGGACCCTCTAATGAGGAGTACTGGTCTGGAACCCTCTAATGAGGAGGACTGGACACTCTAATGAGGAGTACTGGTCTGGACCCCTCTAATGAGGAAGACTGGATCCCTCTAATGAGAAGGACTGGGCCCCTCTGATGAGGAGGACTGGTCTGGACCCCTCTAATAAGGAGGACTGGACTGGACCCCTCTAATGAGGAGGACTGGTCTGGGTCCCTCTAATGAGGAGGACTGGTCTGGATTTCTCTAATGAGGAGGACTGAACCCTCTAATGAGAAGGACTGGACCCCTCTAATGAGAAGGACTGGACCCCTCTAATGAGAAGGACTGGACCCCTCTAATGAGGAGGACTGGACCCCTCTGATGAGGAGGACTGGTCTGGACCCCTCTAATGAGGAGAACTGGATCCCTCCAATGAGGAGGACTGAACCCTCTAATGAGGAGGACTGGATCCCTCCAATGAGGAGGACTGAACCCTCTAATGAGGAGGACTGGTCTGGACCCCTCTAATGAGGAGGACTGGACCCCACTAATAAGGAGGACTGGACTGGTCCACTCTAATGAGGAGCACTGGACCCCTCTAATGAGGAGGACTGGGCCCCTCTGATGAGGAGGACTGGTCTGGAGCCCTCTAATGAGGAGGACTGGACCTCTCAAATGAGGAGTACTGGACCCCTCTAATGAGGAGTACTGGACCCCTCTAATGAGGAGGACTGGACCCCTCTAATGAGGAGGACTGGACCCCTCTAATGAGGAGGACTGGTCTGGACCCCTCTGAGGAGGACTGGACCCCTCTGATGAGGAGGACTGGTCTGGACCCCTCTAATGAGGAGGACTGGTCTGGACCCCTCTAATGAGGAGGACTGGACTGGACCCCTCTGAGGAGGACTGGACTCCTCTGATGAGGAGGACTGGACCCCTCTGATGAGGAGGACTGGACCCCTCTAATGAGGAGGACTGGACCCCTCTAATGAGGAGGACTGGACCCCTCTAATGAGGAGGACTGGACTGGACCCCTCTAATGAAGAGGACTGGACCCCTCTGATGAGGAGGACTGGACTGGACCCCTCTATTGAGGAGAACTCACCCCTCTAATGAGGAGGACTGGTCTGGACCCCTCTAATGAGGAGGACTGGACCCCTCTGATGAGGAGGACTGGTCTGGACCCCTCTAATGAGGAGGACTGGTCTGGACCCCTCTAATGAGGAGGACTGGTCTGGACCCCTCTGATGAGGACTGGACTGGACCCCTCTGAGGAGGACTGGACTCCTCTGATGAGGAGGACTGGACCCCTCTGATGAGGAGGACTGGACCCCTCTGATGAGGAGGACTGGTCTGGACCCCTCTGATGAAGAGGACTGGACTGGACCCCTCTGATGAGGACGACTGGTCTGGACCCCTCTGATGAGGAGGACTGGACCATTCTAATGAGGAGGACTGGTATGGACCCCTCTGATGAAGAGGACTGGACCCCTCTGATGAGGAGGACTGGACCCCTCTAATGAGGAGGACTGGACTGGACCCCTCTGATGAGGACGACTGGTCTGGACCCCTCTGATGAGGAGGACTGGACCCCTCTGATGAGGACGACTGGACCCTTCTAATGAGGACGACTGGACCCTTCTAATGAGGAGGACTGGTCTGGACCCCTCTGATGAAGAGGACTGGACTGTACTCCTCTGATAAGGAGGACTGGACCCTTCTAATGAGGAGGACTGGTCTGGACCCCTCTGATGAAGAGGACTGGACTGGACCCCTCTGATGAGGAGGACTGGACACCTCTGCTGGAGGCTCTAAGGCAGAGTATTTCAATCAAATCCATGAAATCCAAAGAACAACACTTTTGTAAAGAAACAAAAATAAAATGAACTTCAGACTATTTCAAACGCTTCTCGCCTACAATAGGTACCTACAATCAAAAACCAATTGATGATGTACACTGAGTGTACAAAATATTAGGAACACCTGCTCTTTCCATGACATAGTCTGACCAGGTGAATCCAGGTGAAAGCTAGGATCCCTTATTAATGTCACTTGTTAAATCCACTTTAATCAGTGTCGATGAGAGGAGGAGAGGTTAAAGAAGGATTTTTAAGCCTTGAGACAGTTGACATGGATTATGTATGTGTGCCATTAAGAGGGTGAATTGGCAAGACAAAATATTTAAGTGCCTTTGAATGGCCAGGCGGACCAGTTTGAGCGTGTCAAGAACTGCAACGCTGCTGGGTTTTTCACGCCAAATAGTTTCCTGTGTGTATCAAGAATGGTCCACCACCCAAAGGACTTCCAGCCAACTTGACACAACTGTGAGAAGCATTGGAGTCAACATGGGCCAGCATCCCTGTGGAACGCTTTCGAACCTTGTAGAGTCGATGCCCCGATAAATTGAGGCTGTTCTGAGGGCCAAAGGGGGTGCAACTCAATATTAGGAAGGTGTTCATAATATTTTGTACACTCAGTATATGTACCCATAAGGAATAATACTTCTCATGTATGGTATCTAATTTACTTTAAAGAAAAGTGTCATGGACAAAAAGCTCCTCCAACAACCTCCAGTCTATCCCATCCATCGTCCCCTGACATCCAGGGGCTCTCGTTACTGCCCTCTGCTCAGGAGAGGAGCACTATCACTGGCCAGAGTGCAGCGTATCTCCCCCCATCCCTCCTCCCCAACACAGCATTACTTAGCCCTGACTCAGCGTCTCACAGGCCCAGACGCTGGTATTGAACGCTTTTTATCGTGGCCGCACTTTTCCCTCGTTTGAAACTATATATCCTGACTGTTGTTATTGATTTTAGTGGATTGTTCTCTGCTAAGCGCTCCTTCGAGCCCCCGCCGCTATATAAAGCAATCATTCCCAGAGCGGATTACACCCCTCCCATCCATGCAGAATTGGTTTGGCTCTAATGGGGGCTGGTATTAATCCAAGTGTTAATTGATTGGGCGGCAGAAGAGTCCAAGACGAGGGAGGGAGGTGAACATTACCGTCAGCGTGTCTGTAGGGAGCCAGTGCCAAGGAGTACAGTGCTTAGCTGGAATAACAAGAGATGTCTCTGGTCACTCATTGTCTCTGTCTACCTCTGATAACCAAGAAGACAATTGGAGGCAGGCTACCGTACAGACGCAGGAGCTAGACTTCCCCAGACGAAAAGAAAAACCCTCTCAATCGATCACGTACAAATCCCCTGGACGCAAAATGAAACTTATTGAAAAATATAGATGTGCCTGAATTGATTCCTCCACCGACCCCAACTTTTATTGGGTACGTCTTTGTTTTTAATACGATTAGACTTTATGCTCTGGGGGCCTGTCTGAAGTATGTCCCTTTAAATCATCCGGGGCCTGAGAGAGCACTGCGAATGATTTCAGACATGGCTGCTTTTCAGATCAGTTGGGCCTGCTGCATTGAATTCCTGCTATCTCCTCCCTCGTAGCTGAGCCCTCAATAAATCAGCACGCTTTAAAGGAACACAGTACATGTGGGGAACATAAACCACGCTGTAGTCACGCATATTTAAATATACAAGGGGCTTGTGTTGCTGTTGATTAGACCACGCATCATAGACCGCCGCCCCCAAGAATGTGGAAGAAATGGCTGCTATTGGAGAGCCTTTAATGGTGAAACCATCTGTCATGTGACTCGCTGGCATTATCCGATTGCCTGCGCTGCGCAGACGGAGTGTGTTTATGCAAGAGTGTGGGCATACGTGTGCGTGTGTGTATGTGTGTCACCACCAATTATTTGCGCAGTGTGTGTATCTAGGAATGATTTGCATTGTGTGTGTGTGTGTGTGTGTGTGTGTGTGTGTGTGTGTGTGTGTGTGTGTGTGTGTGTGTGTGTGTGTGTGTGTGTGTGTGTGTGTGTGTGTGTGTGTGTGTGTGTGTGTGTGTGTGTGTGTTGCTCTGATCAGTAGCCAGCAGTGTGGACAATATGGCCGGTTCAGCAGCACAACTCTTTATGGAAATCACCCTGGGGTAAAGCACCATTCATTCACAGCATCAGCATGACGCATGGATTCCTTCCTCTGTCACATGGATGATTAACACTGGCTCGGTGCATTTACTTCATGCAGTGACAGGAGACACACTGTATGCTAAGGAAGAGGAGGAAGGCCTCAGCTGTAACCTAGTCATGGCTGGTTGAAAGGCATCCATGTGAAAATTCTCCGCCTCAATACGTCCGAGGGGATGCACACAACGGTCGGGCGAGAGAGAGAGAGAGCCCCGGCTTAGTGTCGATAGATCACAATCTGCCTCCTGGCTTCAATTATACAGTATTGCCTCTCTCTCTCTCCCTCCCTCTCTCTCTCTCCCCCGTCTTCCCCAGTGTGGAGTGGAGTATTAGCACCGAGCCTCATCATGTATGCAGCACGTAATGGCTTCTGTGCGCCTGCACTGCATAGATTAGCACTGCAGGCCGAGGGGAGCTGGCGCTGCGTTGGCACAGCTTTATGAGGGGAGCCATGATGGATGCCGGCCGCGGTGTCATTAGTTGTGTTCTGATGTGAATTCAGCATTAGGCCTGCCGGAACATCCCCTAAGCATGGCTCCATATCCTGTTATCATAGCGTAGTGGTGAGTCATGTGTTTCCTCCAAGGCCATGGCGCTGTAGCTAGCCAGTGCCTGGTGCTAGCCAGGGCTAATTTGGCTAATGGAAACAATATCTTTATACTTTTTTAGCATTTATTTTATTTCGGGACTTGTTGTTTTGTTAATTTACACGCACGCGCACGCACGCACGCACACACACACACACACACAAAGCCCCTTGGGTTAAATGCGGAAGATGCATTTCTGTAACGTCCTGACCAGAGTTATTATGTGTTTTGCTTGTTTAGTGTTGGTCAGGACGTGAGCTGGGTGGGAATTCTATGTTGTGTGTCTAGTTTGTCTGTTTCTATGTCCAGCCTAATATGGTTCTCAATCAGAGGCAGATGGTAATCGTTGTCCCTGATTGAGAATCATATATAGGAGGCTTGTTTTGTGTTGGGATTTTGTGGGTGTTTGTTTCCTGTCTCTGTGGTTGTCTGCACCAGATAGGTCTGTCTCGGTTTTTGCACATTTTGTTATTTTGTATGTTGTTTGTAGTGTTTCACTTGTTCTTTTATTAAACATGTTGAACACTAGCCGCGCTGCACTTTGGTCCTCTCCTTCACCTATGGAAGAAAGCCGTTACAGAAACACCCACCTAACCCGGACCAACCAGCGTGGCAACGGGCAGCAGCAACAGCAGCAGCGGTACCAGGAGGAATGGTCATGGGAGGAAATCATGAACGGAAAAGGACCCTGGGCAAAGGTTGGAGAGAATCGCCGCTCTCGGGAGGAGAAGGAGGCAGCCACAGCCCAGGAGCGGTGGATTGAGGAGGCAGCACGTAAGAGAGGCTGGAAGCCCGAGAGGTTCACCCAAACATTTCTTGGGGGGGGGGATAAAGGGGCGTGTGGCGAAGCCGGGTTGGATACCTGAGCCAACTCCCCGGGCTTACCGTGGAGTGAGAGGGCGTCGTACTGGTCAGACACCGTGTTATGCGGTAAAGCGCACGGTGTCCCCAGTACGCGTGCTTAGCCCAGTGCGGGCTATTCCACCTTGCCGCACTGGTAGGGCTAGGTTGGGCATCGAGCCGGGTGCCATGAAGCCGGCCCAACATATCTGGCCTCCAGTACGTCTCCTCGGGCCGGCGTACATGGCACCAGCCTTACAGGTGGTGTCCCCGGTTCGCCTGCATAGCCCAGTGCGGGCTATTCCACCTCGCCGCACTGGCAGGGCTACGGGGACCATTCAACCTGGTAAGGTTGGAGAGGCTCGGTGCTCAAGAGCGCGTGTCCTCCTTCACGGTCCGGTATATCCGGCGCCATCTTCCCGCCCCAGCCCAGTACCACCAGTGCCTACACCACGCACCAGGCTTCCAGTGCATCTCCAGAGCCCTGTTCCTCCTCCCCACACTCGCCCTGAGGTGCGTGCCCTCAGCCCGGTACCTCCAGTTCCGGCACCACGCATCAGGCCTATAGTGCGTCTCAGCCGGCCAGAGTCTGCCGTCTGCCCAGCGGTGCCTGAACTGCCCGTCTGCCCAGCGGCGCCTGAACTGCCCGTCTGCCCAACGCCGTCTGAACTGTCCGTCTGCCCAACGCCGTCTGAACTGTCCGTCTGCCCAACGCCGTCAGAGCTGGCCATCTGCCAAGCGCCATCGGAGCCATCCGTCTCCCCAGCGCCATCTGAGCCATCCGTCTCCCCAGCGCCATCTGAGCCATCCGTCTCCCCAGCGCCATCTGAGCCATCCGTCTCCCCAGCGCCATCTGAGCCATCCGTCTCCCCAGCGCCATCTGAGCCATCCGTCTCCCCAGCGCCGTCTGAGCCATCCGTCTGTCCCGAGCCGTTAGAGCCGCCCGTCTGTCCCGAGCCGTCAGAGCCGTTCGTCAGTCAGGAGCCGCTAGAGCCATTCGTCAGTCAGGATCTGCCAGGGCCGCCAACCAGACAGGATCTGCCAGAGCCGCCAACCAGACAGGATCTGCCAGAGCCGCCAACCAGACAGGATCTGCCAGAGCCGCCAACCAGACAGGATCTGCCAGAGCCGCCAACCAGACAGGATCTGCCGGAGCCGTCAGTCAGCCATGAGCGTCCAGAGCCGTCAGCCAGTCATGAGCTGCCCTACGGTCATGAGCTGCCCTACGGTCATGAGCTGCCCTACGGTCATGAGTTGCCCTACAGTCATGAGCTGCCCTACAGTCATGAGCTGCCTTACAGTCATGAGCTGCCTTACAGTCATGAGCTGCCCTACAGTCATGAGCTGCCCTACAGTCATGAGCTGCCCTACAGTCATGAGCTGCCCTACAGTCATGAGCTGCCCTACAGTCCGGAGCTGCCACTCAGTCCGGAGCTGCCACTCAGTCCGGAGCTGCCACTCAGTCCGGAGCTGCCACTAGTCCGGAGTTGCCCCTCTGTCCTGAGCTACCTCTCTGTCCTGAGCTACCTCTCTGTCCTGAGCTACCTCTCTGTCCTGAGCTACCTCTCTGTCCTGAGCTACCTCCAAAATCATGTGGGGGCCTTGGGGAGGATTCTTAGGCTAAGGTCGTGGGCAAGGGTCGCCACTCAAAGGACGCTAAGGAGGGGGACAAAGACAGTGGTGGAGTGGTGTCCTCGTCCACCGCCGGAGCCGCCACCGCGGACAGATGCCCACCCAGACCCTCCTCTTGAGTTGTAGGGGTGCGTTCGGAGTCCGCACCTCAGGAGGGGGGTACTGTAACGTCCTGACCAGAGTTATTATGTGTTTTGCTTGTTTAGTGTTGGTCAGGACGTGAGCTGGGTGGGAATTCTATGTTGTGTGTCTAGTTTGTCTGTTTCTATGTCCAGCCTAATATGGTTCTCAATCAGAGGCAGATGGTAATCGTTGTCCCTGATTGAGAATCATATATAGGAGGCTTGTTTTGTGTTGGGATTTTGTGGGTGTTTGTTTCCTGTCTCTGTGGTTGTCTGCACCAGATAGGTCTGTCTCGGTTTTTGCACATTTTGTTATTTTGTATGTTGTTTGTAGTGTTTCACTTGTTCTTTTATTAAACATGTTGAACACTAGCCGCGCTGCACTTTGGTCCTCTCCTTCACCTATGGAAGAAAGCCGTTACAATTTCAGTGCAGTACATTCAGGTGGACACCTGACTAGGTCTCCCCCTTTCCTTTCCCTCCTCTTCTTTTAAAGTGAAGCACGGTTTGTTCTGTTGTAACACATGTAGACATGTCTCTTCCTATCCATAATTTGCCATCGAAGTTGGAACAGTGCTCTGCAATTAACAGCAGAGATCATTTACATAGTGGCGTAGCTAATTTTCATGATGTTTTCTTTATTATCGGAGAAAGAAATTAACCCAGGAATATATTTACATAGCTGCCGTGAATGGTAACAGCTTGCTAATTGCCTGTTAGATGATTAATAAGCTTACAGCAGATGCTAATGAATCGTGCACTCACTGTTTCAAAGGTGCTCACACGGCGTGCTGGTGTTTTGGCGGCTTAATTATGGCAATGATTATGTACTTCTGCTTTCAAGCAAATACCATCAGACATTCAAAAAGATATCAGAGTGAATGGAGGAGTCGTCATATTGGAGTGTTGGCACGTTCTGTTGGTGAGGAGTGGAACTGAAGATCTTCAATGTTCTTTCAGATGGAGGAGGCGAGGAACATGTTATGGACCTGAATGGATCCAACAGTCAATAGTTGAAGCTGAATAACGTACATTTCATAATATTGCTGTTTTATTTCTACAGTACATCTACACTGATGTTATTTACCAATTTACAGAATGATACATGAGGATGTGGCTCAACTAAAGTAAAGCGGTGATGTTAGGTTACATCCTGGCTACTTGAAAAGGAGACTAAGATATCCCTCAGTTTAGCAAACAAAGTGGTAGTGGACTTTAAATATGAACATATCGCCATGGTAACGGGGTAACTCTGTCTCACCTGTAACCTAACAACACCCCTATGCTGTAGTGGAGTATTTCCTCATGTACACTACATGACCAAAAGTATCGTTCAACATCTCATTCAAAAATCATGGGCATTAATATGGAGTTGGTTCCTCCCTTTGTTGCTATAACAGCCTTCACTCTTCTGGGAAGGCTTTCCACTAGATGTTGGAACATTGCCGCGGGGACTTGCTTCCATTCAGCCACAAGAGCATTAGTGAGGTCGGGCACTGATATTGGGGGCGATTAGGACTGGCTCGCAGTCAGTGTTCCAATTCATTCTAAAGGTGTCGATGGGGTTGAGGTCAGGATTCTGTGCAGGCCGGTCAAGTTCTTCCACACCAACCTCGACAAACTATTTCTGTATGGACCTCACTTTGTGCACGGGGGCATTGTCATGCTGAAAGAGGAAAGGGCCTTCCCCAAACTGTTGCCACAAAGTTGGATGCACAGAATCGTCTAGAATGTAATTGTATTCTTTAGCATTAAGATTTCCCTTCACTGGAACTAAGGGGCCTAGCCTGAACCATGAAAAACAGCCCCAGACCATTATTCCTCCTCCGCCAAACTTTACAGTTGGCACTATGCATTGGGGCAGGTAGCATTCTCCTAGCATCTGTCAAACCCAGATTTGTCTGTCGGACTGCCAGATGGTGAAGCGTGATTCATCACTCTAGAGTCCAATGGCGGCGAGCATCACTCCAGCCGATGCTTGACATTGCACATGGTGGTCTTAGGCTTGTGTGCGGCTGCTCGACCATGGAAACCCATTTCATGGAGCTCCCGACAAACAGTTCTTGTGCTGACGTTGCATCCAATGACGGTGCCACATTGAACGTCCCTGAGCTCCTCAGTAAGGCCATTCTACTGCCAATGTTTGTCTATGGAGATTTCATGGCTGTGATTTCGATTTTATACACCTGTCAGCAATAGCCGAATCCACTAATTTGAAGGGGTGTCCACATACTTTTGTATTTATACTGTATCTGCATTCAGCACTGTGTTTAATATATATATATATACAGTGGGGCAAAAAATTATTTAGTCAGCCACCAATTGTGCAAGTTCTCCCACTTAAAAAGATGAGAGAGGCCTGTAATTTTCATCATAGGTACACTTCAACTATGACAGACAAAATTAGATTTTTTTTCTCCAGAAAATCACATTGTAGGATTTTTAATGAATTTATTTGCAAATTATGGTGGAAAATAAGTATTTGGTCACCTACAAACAATCAATATTTCTGGCTCTCACAGACCTCTTCTTTAAGAGGCTCCTCTGTCCTCCACTCGTTACCTGTATTAATGGCACCTGTTTGAACTTGTTATCAGTATAAAAGACACCTGCCCACAACCTCAAACAGTCACACTCCAAACTCCACTATGGCCAAGACCAAAGAGCTGTCAAAGGACACCAGAAACAAAATTGTAGACCTGCACCAGGCTGGGAAGACTGAATCTGCAATAGGTAAGCAGCTTGGTTTGAAGAAATCAACTATGGGAGCAATTATTAGGAAATGGAAGACATACAAGACCACTGATAATCTCCCTCGATCTGGGGCTCCACGCAAGATCTCACACCGTGGGGTCAAAATAATCACAAGAACAAAAATCCCAGAACCACACGGGGGGACCTAGTGAATGACCTGCAGAGAGCTGGGACCAAAGTAACAAAGCCTACCATCAGTAACACACTACGCCGCCAGGGACTCAAATCCTGCAGTGCCAGACGTGTCCCCCTGCTTAAGCCAGTACATGTCCAGGCCCGTCTGAAGTTTGCTAGAGAGCATTTGGATGATCCAGAAGAAGATTGGGAGAATGTCATATGGTCAGATGAAACCAAAATAGAACTTTTTGGTAAAAACTCAACTCGTCGTGTTTGGAGGACAAAGAATGCTGAGTTGCATCCAAAGAACACCATACCTACTGTGAAGCATGGGGGTGGAAACATCATGCTTTGGGGCTGTTTTTCTGCAAAGGGACCAGGACGACTGATCCGTGTAAAGGAAAGAATGAATGGGGCCTCCTTCCATCAGCAAGGGCATTGAAGATGAAACGTGGCTGGGTCTTTCAGCATGACAATGATCCCAAACACACCGCCCGGGCAACGAAGGAGTGGCTTCGTAAGAAGCATTTCAAGGTCCTGGAGTGGCCTAGACAGTCTCCAAATCTCAACCCCATAGAAAATCTTTGGAGGGAGTTGAAAGTCCGTGTTGCCCAGCAACAGCCCCAAAAACATCACTGCTCTAGAGGAGATCTGCATGGAGGAATGGGCCAAAATATCAGCAACAGTGTGTGAAAACCTTGTGAAGACTTACAGAAAACGTTTGACCTCTGTCATTGCCAACAAAGGGTATATAACAAAGTATTGAGATAAACTTTTGTTATTGACCAAATACTTATTTTCCACCATAATTTGCAAATAAATTCATTAAAAATCCTACAATGTGATTTTCTGGATTTTTTTTCTCATTTTGTCTGTCATAGTTGAAGTGTACCTATGATGAAAATTACAGGCCTCTCTCATCTTTTTAAGTGGGAGAACTTGCACAATTGGTGGCTGACTAAATACTTTTTTGCCCCACTGTATACAGAATGGTGTCGTCTGCGTATAGGTGGATCAGAGAATCACCAGGAGCAAGAGCGACATCATTGATATATACAGAGAAAAGACCCCATTACATAATAGATCTGACCTCCTATCATTTTCTGCAGCAAAATACCATCAGGTTATGTTGTTAGCCCTGGGTTAAGAGCCTCCCTAGCCCTGGGTTAAGAGCCTCTTTAGCCCTGGGTTAAGAGCCTCCCTAGCCCTGGGACAAGAGCCCCCCTAGCCCTGGGTTAAGAGCCTCTTTAGCCCTGGGATAAGAGCCTATTTAGCCCTGGGATAAGAACCTCTTTAGCCCTGGGTTAAGAGCCTCTTTAGCCCTGGGATAAGAGCCTCCCTAGCCCTGGGTTAAGAGCCTCCCTAGCCCTGGGATAAGAGCCTCTTTAGCCCTGGGTTAAGAGCCTCTTTAGCCCTGGGTTAAGAGCCTCTTTAGCCCTGGGTTAAGAGCCTCCCTAGCCCTGGGATAAGAGCCTCCCTAGCCCTGGGATAAGAGCCTCCCTAGCCCTGGGTTAAGAGCCTCCCTAGCCCTGGGTTAAGAGCCTCCCTAGCCCTGGGTTAAGAGCCTCCCTAGCCCTGGGATAAGAACCTCTTTAGCCCTGGGTTAAGAGCCTCCCTAGCCCTGGGTTAAGAGCCTCCCTAGCCCTGGGATAAGAGCCTCCCTAGCCCTGGGATAAGAACCTCTTTAGCCCTGGGATAAGAGCCTCTTTAGCCCTGGGATAAGAGCCTCCTTAGCCCTGGGATAAGAGCCTCCTTAGCCCTGGGATAAGAACCTCCCTAGCCCTGGGTTAAGAGCCTCCCTATCCCTGGGTTAAGAGCCTCTTTAGCCCCGGGTTAAGAGCCTCTTTAGCCCCGGGTTAAGAACCTCTTTAGCCCTGGGTTAAGAACCGCTTTAGCCCTGGGTTAAGAACCGCTTTAGCCCTGGGATAAGAACCTCCTTAGCTTTGGGATAAGAGCCTCCCTAGCCCTGGGATAAGAACCTCCTTAGCCCTGGAATAAGAGCCTCCCTAGCCCTGGGATAAGAACCTCTTTAGCCCTGGGTTAAGAGCCTCTTAGCCCCGGGTTAAGAGCCTCCCTAGCCCTGGGAAAGAGCCTCCCTAGCCCTGGGATAAGAACCTCCTTAGCCCTGGGATAAGAGCCTCCCTAGCCCTGGGATAAGAGCCTCTTTAGCCCTGGGATAAGAGCCTCTTTAGCCCCGGTGTTAAGAGCCTCCCTAGCCCTGGGATAAGAGCCTCCCTAGCCCTGGGATAAGAACCTCTTTAGCCCTGGGATAAGAGCCTCTTTAGCCCTGGGTTAAGAGCCTCTTTAGCCCTGGGATAAGAGCCTATTTAGGCCTGGGATAAGAACCTCTTTAGCCCTGGGTTAAGAGCCTCTTTAGCCCTGGGATAAGAGCCTCCCTAGCCCTGGGTTAAGAGCCTCCCTATCCCTGGGATAAGAGCCTCCCTATCCCTGGGATAAGAACCTCCCTAGCCCTGGAATAAGAGCCTCTTTAGCCCTGGGATAAGAGCCTCCTTAGCCCTGTGATAATAGCCTTTTTTGCCTTGGGATAAAAGCCTAATTAGCCCTGTGATATTAGCGTCTTTAGCCCTGGGATAAGGGAGATTATAGCCTGTGCCTAAGCAAGTGTTCACACTTGCACATTCAAAAGTGGGCTAGCACCAACCTTAGCCAAGGGCTAGCTGGTCCTGCTCCGGAGCAGGGTTAGCACTAACTTTTCGGGGGTTAGCCCCAGAAACAAGATGCCAAAATAGCTAGTGTGAAACAGGGTCAAGAACAACAGCTGAACTTTCACTTAATTTACATATGCACGTGATGCCTGTCACTCTGTTGTTTACCTGAGAAATCAAAACATTGTCCAAGTCGACAGGAGAGTTTATTTCACAGAAGATAATAATGTCCCTAGAATTTTGTCAGAGCTTAGAATGACAAAAAGTAGCTAGCTAATTGTGTATGGGGCAACTCAGGGAGCGTGGGACAGACAGAGACAATCAGCTAATGGAGGAGGTTACTGTATTTCTCATTTTGAGTTGCGCAATCGGGCCTGGTAGGGTAGGTAGGGCCTGAACATTGCAGGCATAGGTAGGGCTCGGGCTAAAAGGTCATGACCGTGCAGGACTCTAGATAGAATGTAGCATTGTTCAAATCAAATCAAATTGTATTAGTCACATGCGCCGAATACAACCAGGTGTAGACCTTACAGTGAAATACTGAATACAACAGGTGTAGACCTCACAGTGAAATGCTGAATACAACAGGTGTAGACCTTACAGTGAACTGCTGAATACAACAGGTGTAGACCTTACAGTGAAATACTGAATACAACAGGTGTAGACCTTACAGTGAACTGCTGAATACAACAGGTGTAGACCTTACAGTGAACTGCTGAATACAACAGGTGTAGACCTTACAGTGAAATACTGAATACAACAGGTGTAGACCTTACAGTGAACTGCTGAATAAAACAGGTGTAGACCTTACAGTGAACTGCTGAATACAACAGGTGTAGACCTTACAGTGAAATGCTGAATACAACAGGTGTAGACCTTACAGTGAACTGCCGAATACAACAATATTACAGTGAACTGCTTACTTACAAGCCCCTAAAAAATGTGAATAAGAATAGGAAATTAAAGGAACAAGTAGTTAAAGAGCAGCAGTAAAATAACAATAGCGAGACACTATACAGGGGGTACCGGTACAGAGTCAATGTGGAGACTATATACAGGGGGTACCGGTACAGAGTCAATGTGGAGACTATATACAGGGGGTACCGGTACAGAGTCAATGTGGAGACTATATACAGGGGGTACCGGTACAGAGTCAATGTGGAGACTATATACAGGGGGTACCGGTACAGAGTCAATGTGGAGACTATATACAGGGGGTACCGGTACAGAGTCAATGTGGAGACTATATACAGGGGGTACCGGTACAGAGTCAATGTGGAGACTATATACAGGGGGTACCGGTACAGAGTCAATGTGCGGTGGCACCGGTTAGTCGAGGAAGGTAGAGTTATTAAAGTGACTATGCATAGATAATAACAGAGAGTAGTTGCAGCGTTCCAGGGGGGGGGGGGCAATGCAAATAGTCTGGGTGGCCATTTGATTAGATGTTCAGGAATCTTATGGCTTGGGGGTAGAAGCTGTTTAGAAGCCTCTTGGACCAAGACTTGGCACTCCAGTACCGCTTGTGGTGCGGTAGTAGAGAGAACAGTCTATGACTGGGTTGGCTGGAGTCTTTTATTTACAACGTTTCGACCGTTAGGTCTTCATCAGACCTGGATCGAAACGTTGTAAATAAATATCACCTGGGAGCATGAGCAGCAGTGTGCAGCGTTTTCCTTCCTGTTTTCTATGAGTTTGCCTACAACTCCTGCACCTGCTGAAAGTACCTGGATGTGCATATGTTCTTCAGCTTTTGTGGCTGGAGTCTTTGACAGTTTTTAGGGCTTTCTTATGACACCGCCTGGTATAGAGGTCCTGGATGGCAGGAAGCTTGACCCCAGTGATGTACTGGGCCGTATGCACTACCCTCTGTAGTGCCTTGCAGTCAGAGGCCGAGCAGTTGCCATACCAGGCAGTGATGCAATCAGTCAGGATGCTCTCGATGGTGCAGCTGTAGAACCTTTTGAGGATCTGAGGATCATGCCAAATCTTTTCAGTCTCCTGAGGGGGAATAGGTTTTGTCGTGTCCTCTTCATGACTGTCTTGGTGTGCTTGGACAATGTTAGTTTGTTGGTGATGTGGACACCAAGGAACTTGAAGCTCTCAATGTGCTCCACTACAGCCCCGTCGATGAGAAAGGGGCGTGCTTGGTCCTCCTTTTCCTGTAGTCCACAATCATCTCCTTTGTCTTGATCACGTTGAGGGAGAGGTTGTTGTCCTTGCACCACACGGTCAGGTCTCTGACCTCCTCCGTATAGGCTGTTTCGTCGTTGTCGGTGATCAGGCCTACCACTGTTGTGTCATCTGCAAACTTAATGATGGTGTTGGACTCATGCCTGGCCGTGCAGTCATGAGTGAACAGGGAGTACAGGAGGGGACTGAGCACACACCCCTGAGGGGCCCCCGTGTTGAGGATCAGCGTGGCGGATGTGTTGTTACCTTCCCTTACCACTTGGGGGCAGCCCGTCAGAAAGTCCAGGATCCAGTTGCAGAGGGAGGTGTTTAGTCCCTGGGTCATTAGCTTATTGATGAGCTTTGAGGGAACTACGGTGTTGAACGCTGAGCTGTAGTCAATGAATAGCATTCTAACATAGGTGTTCCTTTTATCCAGGTGGGAAAGGGAGTGCAATAGAGTGTGGAGTGCAATAGAGATTGCATCATCTGTGGATCTGTTAGGGCTGTATGTAAATTGGAGTGGGTCTAGGGTTTCTGGGGAAATGGTGTTGATGTGAGCCATGACCAGCCTTTCAAAGAACTTTATGCCTACAGACGTGAGTGCCATGGGTCGGTAGTCATTTAGACAGGTTACCTTAGTGTTCTTGGGCACAGGGACTATGGTGGTCTGCTTAAAACATGTTGGTGTTACAGTCTCGGACAGGCAGAGGTTGAAAATGTCAGTGAAGACACTTGCCAGTTGGTCAGCGCATGCTCGCTGTACACGTCCTGGTAATCCGTCTGGCCCTGTGGCCTTGTGAATGTTGACCTGTTTAAAGGTCTTATTCACATCGGATGCGGAAAGCGTGATCACACAGTCGTCTTGAACAGCTGGTGCTCTCATGCATGTTTCAGTGTTATTTGCCTCGAACCGAGCATAGAAGTAGTTTAGCTCATCTGATAGGCTCGTGTCACTGGGCAGCTCTCGGCTGTGCTTCCCTTTGTAGTCTGTAATGGTTTGCAAGTCCTGCCACATCCGACGAGCGTCGGAGCCGGTGTAGTATGATTTGATCTTAGTCCTGTATTGACACTTTGCCTGTTTGATTGTTTGTCGGAGGGCACAGCAGGATTTCTTATAAGCTTCCAGGTTGGAGTCCCACTCCTTTAGCTCAGTGCGGATGTTGCCTGTAATCCATGGCTTCTGGTTGGGGTACATATGGTCACTGTGGGGATGACGTCCTCGATGCACTTATTGATGAAGCCAATGACTGATGTGGTGTACTCCTCAATGCCATAGGAAGAATCCCAGAACATATTCCAGTCTGTGCTAGCAAAACAGTTCTGTAGCTTAGCATCTGCTTCATCTGACCACTTTTTTATTGACCGAGTCCCTGGTGCTTCCTGCTTTAATTTTTGTAAGCACGAATCAGGAGGATATAATTATGGTTAGATTTGCCAAATGGAGGGCGAGGGAGAGCTTTGTACGCGTCTCTGTGTGTGGAGTAAAGGTGGTCTATAGTTTTTCTTCCTCTCTGGTTGCACATTTAACATGCTGATAGAAATGAGGTAAAACTGATTTAAGTTTCACTGCATTAAAGTCCCCGGCCACTAGGAGCGCTGTCTCTGGATGAGCGTTTTCCTGTTTGCTTATGGAGGAATACAGCTCATTGAGTGCGTTCTTAGTGTCAGCATCGGTCTGTGGTGGTATGTAGAAAGCTACGAAAAATACAGATGAAAATTCTTTAGGTAGATAGAATGGTCTCCAGCTTATCATGAGATACTCTTCCTCGGGTGAGCAAAACCTCGAGACTTACTTAGATATCTTGCACCAGCTGTTGTTTACATAAATGCATAACCCGCCACTCTTGTCTTACCAGACGCCGCTGTTCTATCCTGCTGATACAACGTATAACCAGCCAGCTGTATGTTGATAAAACTACCAATGGGACATTAAAACTGTAATATCTTCTGCTTCACGGAGTCGTGGCTGAATCAGCCACGACTCCGTGAAGCAGAAGATATTACAGTTTTAATGTCCCATTGGTAGTTTAATCTTCCTCATAGGTTGTCGATTTTATTTTCCAATGATTACACGTTAGCTAGAATAACGTTAGCTGAAGGCATGGGGTATTTATTAGATCGCCTACGAATTCTCCGAAGGAAGAGCCCTCCGTTCTCTTTTTCTCCGTCGTCTCTTCACGCAAATGACGGGGATTTGGGCTTGTTCCCGGGAAAGCAGTATGTCATAAACGTCGGACTCGTTAAAGGAAAAAACAAACATAAAAACACAATCGGTTAGGAGTACGTAAAACGTCAGCCATCTTCTCCGGCTCAAACGTTGCGTTTTTCCGTTAGACCAGGGCTTCGGGATACAAGTGTGAATCCTTAGCCAGGGGCTAAAGCTTAGCCCAGGGTTAACAAATGTGTGTGTGAACATGGGATAATCTAGCCCTGGGCCAGTCTAAGCCTGGGGCTAAGAAATATGCAGTGTGAAAGGCCTATAGAGACTTCCCTTTAAATAGCAGCCAAACAGGAAATAGGCTACCTGACTTCAGAGCGGGGACTGTAGAACTTCTAAAAGAACACAGCCAGGATTACTATCATCAAGACAAGTGAACAAAGCTAAGCAAAGGCACGGATATCCTAAAGCACAGATACCCTATCCTGTGAGTAAGGAAAGCCTCTAAAATAGAATCTCGCTTTAAGTTAAAGGAGGGGGAGGCCAAAGCCTCTGAAAAACACGCTTAAGAATTCAGTCTCTTCTTTCCTCCAAACAGCGCTATTGTATGTTTATTCCCTAGCACCGTATGATCATACCCATCCTAACAGACAGATAAGATATTATTAAATAAAGGTTAAATAAAAAAATTGTACAAAACATCTCCAGTGCTGTTTCAAAGTCTGAACACACACACACACACACACAAATAAACACACACACACACACACACACACACACACACACACACACACACACACACACACACACACACACACACACACACACACACACACACACACACACACACACACACACACACACACACACACACACACACACACACACACACACACACACACACACACACACACAGAGCTCCTCCCTCCTCTTCCTTTAAAGTGAAGCACGGTTCGTTTGTTTAACACCATGTAGGAGAAATATATTCCTAATCCCCTCTCTTTAAGGCCTTTTACAGTACAGTAAATGGCTGTGATTAAATTGTAGAAGGCTCTCAGTGCGCCTGGTGATTAGCAAGACATTGTCTTCCTAAAACCCAGAGCTGCTGCTCATTTAATTGTCCTTATGATTCATGGGGCTATGCTCTATTTATTTAGCTGCTTAACTAAAACAAAAAGGCTGCAGTTCAACTCTTAGTGGAGGCTCATGCAGTATTGAACAGAGTGAAGGGAAGCCTACACGCAGCAGCAGTAGTAGAAGTAGTAGTGCCCAGGGCTCTTCCCCCAACTGGCTGACAACAGAACACAGTATGCAGAGCCAAGTGCATGCCTGTGTGCTTTCCAGGGTGTGTGTGTGTGTGTTGGGAGAGAGGGGGGGGGGGGGGTGTTTTGGGGGAGCCATGTTCAGTGGATGTCTGTGCCAATGTTCTGAATAGCACAACTTTCAGTCCATGAATAATTCCCAGTGTTGATGCTTCTACTTTGACCTCTGTGTTGCTGTTTTCTAGCCCACGCAGATTTGCTCCTGCTGCAAAGTCAAACTGGGCCTAATGGAATTCACAGGGTGATGTAGAATAGAGTCAAACTGGGCCTAATGGAATTCACAGGGTGATGTAGAATAGTCAAACTGGGCCGAGTGGCATTCACAGGGTGATGTAGAATAGAGTCTAACTGGGCCTAATGGAATTCACAGGGTGATGTAGAATAGAGTCAAACTGGGCCTAATGGAATTCACAGGGTGATGTAGAATAGAGTCAAACTGGGCCTAATGGAATTCACAGGGTGATGTAGAATAGAGTCTAACTGGCCTAATGGAATTCACAGGGTGATGTAGAATAGAGTCTAACTGGGCCGAATGGAATTCACAGGGTGATGTAGAATAGAGTCTAACTGGGCCTAATGGAATTCACAGGGTGATGTAGAATAGAGTCAAACTGGGCCTAATGGAATTCACAGGGTGATGTAGAATAGAGTCTAACTGGGCCGAATGGAATTCACAGGGTGATGTAGAATAGAGTCTAACTGGGCCTAATGGAATTCACAGGGTGATGTAGAATAGAGTCTAACTGGCCTAATGGAATTCACAGGGTGATGTAGAATAGAGTCTAACTGGCCTAATGGAATTCACAGGGTGATGTAGAATAGAGTCTAACTGGCCTAATGGAATTCACAGGGTGATGTAGAATAGAGTCTAACTGGGCCGAATGGAATTCACAGGGTGATGTAGAATAGAGTCTAACTGGGCCTAATGGAATTCACAGGGTGATGTAGAATAGAGTCTAACTGGGCCTAATGGAATTCACAGGGTGATGTAGAATAGAGTCTAACTGGGCCTAATGGAATTCACAGAGTGATGTAGAATAGTCTAACTGGGCCTAATGGAATTCACAGGGTGATGTAGAATAGAGTCAAACTGGGCCTAATGGCATTCACAGGGTGATGTAGAATAGAGTCAAACTGGCCTAATGGAATTCACAGGGTGATGTAGAATAGAGTCAAACTGGCCTAATGGCATTCACAGGGTGATGTAGAATAGAGTCAAACTGGCCTAATGGAATTCACAGGGTGATGTAGAATAGAGTCAAACTGGGCCTAATGGAATTCACAGGGTGATGTAGAATAGAGTCAAACTGGCCTAATGGAATTCACAGGGTGATGTAGAATAGAGTCTAACTGGGCCTAATGGAATTCACAGGGTGATGTAGAATAGAGTCAAACTGGGCCTAATGGCATTCACAGGGTGATGTAGAATAGAGTCAAACTGGCCTAATGGCATTCACAGGGTGATGTAGAATAGAGTCAAACTGGCCTAATGGCATTCACAGGGTGATGTAGAATAGAGTCAAACTGGGCCTAATGGAATTCACAGGGTGATGTAGAATAGTCAAACTGGGCCTAATGGCATTCACAGGGTGATGTAGAATAGAGTCAAACTGGCCTAATGGAATTCACAGGGTGATGTAGAATAGAGTCAAACTGGCCTAATGGAATTCACAGGGTGATGTAGAATAGAGTCAAACTGGCCTAATGGAATTCACAGGGTGATGTAGAATAGAGTCTAACTGGGCCTAATGGAATTCACAGGGTGATGTAGAATAGTCTAACTGGGCCGAATGGAATTCACAGGGTGATGTAGAATAGTCTAACTGGGCCTAATGGAATTCACAGGGTGATGTAGAATAGAGTCTAACTGGGCCTAATGGAATTCACAGGGTGATGTAGAATAGAGTCAAACTGGCCTAATGGAATTCACAGGGTGATGTAGAATAGAGTCAAACTGGGCCTAATGGAATTCACAGGGTGATGTAGAATAGAGTCTAACTGGGCCTAATGGAATTCACAGGGTGATGTAGAATAGAGTCTAACTGGGCCTAATGGAATTCACAGGGTGATGTAGAATAGAGTCAAACTGGGCCGAATGGAATTCACAGGGTGATGTAGAATAGAGTCTAACTGGGCCTAATGGTATTCACAGGGTGATGTAGAATAGAGTCTAACTGGCCTAATGGAATTCACAGGGTGATGTAGAATAGAGTCAAACTGGCCTAATGGAATTCACAGGGTGATGTAGAATAGAGTCTAACTGGGCCTAATGGAATTCACAGGGTGATGTAGAATAGAGTCTAACTGGGCCTAATGGAATTCACAGGGTGATGTAGAATAGAGTCTAACTGGCCTAATGGAATTCACAGGGTGATGTAGAATAGAGTCTAACTGGGCCTAATGGAATTCACAGGGTGATGTAGATAGAGTCTAACTGGCCTAATGGAATTCACAGGGTGATGTAGAATAGAGTCTAACTGGGCCTAATGGAATTCACAGGGTGATGTAGAATAGAGTCTAACTGGGCCTAATGGAATTCACAGGGTGATGTAGAATAGAGTCTAACTGGGCCTAATGGAATTCACAGGGTGATGTAGAATAGAGTCAAACTGGGCCTAATGGAATTCACAGGGTGATGTAGAATAGAGTCAAACTGGGCCTAATGGAATTCACAGGGTGATGTAGAATAGAGTCTAACTGGGCCTAATGGAATTCACAGGGTGATGTAGAATAGAGTCTAACTGGCCTAATGGAATTCACAGGGTGATGTAGAATAGAGTCTAACTGGGCCTAATGGAATTCACAGGGTGATGTAGAATAGAGTCTAACTGGGCCTAATGGAATTCACAGGGTGATGTAGAATAGAGTCTAACTGGGCCTAATGGAATTCACAGGGTGATGTAGAATAGAGTCAAACTGGGCCTAATGGAATTCACAGGGTGATGTAGAATAGAGTCAAACTGGGCCTAATGGAATTCACAGGGTGATGTAGAATAGAGTCTAACTGGGCCTAATGGAATTCACAGGGTGATGTAGAATAGAGTCAAACTGGGCCTAATGGAATTCACAGGGTGATGTAGAATAGAGTCTAACTGGGCCTAATGGAATTCACAGGGTGATGTAGAATAGAGTCTAACTGGGCCGAATGGAATTCACAGGGTGATGTAGAATAGAGTCTAACTGGGCCTAATGGAATTCACAGGGTGATGTAGAATAGAGTCTAACTGGGCCTAATGGAATTCACAGGGTGATGTAGAATAGAGTCTAACTGGGCCTAATGGAATTCACAGGGTGATGTAGAATAGAGTCTAACTGGGCCTAATGGAATTCACAGGGTGATGTAGAATAGCAGGTAACAGTTATGATCATCTTGTGACGTCTAAAACCATTTTGTGAAGTTATTATCCATTTACTTTTCCAGGAAAATTACCATTGAAACTGTATGCTGTGATTCTTAACCAAGTCCAATGGCAAATGGCCTCAAATGTCATGCTCATTTTTTACTGCTGAGGAGACAATGGGTGAAATGGACAGAGTCCTATCTGGACCAAGCAGTTAATGAGCTAATGCATTGGGCCTGTGTCCTTTCTGGACCAAGCAGGTAATGAGCTAATGCATTGGGCCTGTTTCCTGTAGCCAGTAGACTAGCCAAGCAGTTGCTGATTACTGAGCCTGAGGCCCTCCCCCCCAAAAAATACTACAGTTTACTAAAGAATACTGCAGTACTGACTATAGAAGTCTGTAGTAAACTGTAGTATACTGTAGAATACTATACTACACACTGCCTTGATCATGTGTTGTACAATGTATAGAATTGTGTAGTATACTGGAGAATACTATAGGAAATACTACAGTATTCTCAACCCCAAAAACACTGTAGTAAATACTACAGAAATGTCCGCAAAAACACTACGGTCCGCAAAATCGCGACATTTAAAAAAAACTATAGTCCATACTACAGTATTTTAATTTACATATACCCTGTCCATTCCAATCCCCCTCCCCCATATCCCAATTTGTGCCACATGTAAATGAGAACCCTATATGCCACGTAAAGACCATATGTTGTGTTCCCTATAATTATAGAAAGGGGCAGAAGCTCTGAACTCTCCGTTCAGAACTCAGTCCAACCTACCTACAGGCTGTTTTGGTATTTCTCCAGTAGGTTTCCTCAAGGAGAAAGATGCCCACTTCTATGTCAAAGATAATAAAACAAAAACTCTATAGTAAATACTACAGTAATGTCCCCCAAAACACTACAGTAAATACTACAGTATACTACAGTCTGCAAAAAGACTACAGTAATTACTATAGTATATACTACTATTTGTTTTACTACTGTATTTATAGTATAGTAAACTGTAAATACTGCAGAATACTGAAGTAAATACCACAGTAAATACTAGAATATTCACTTTGGTGTTTTTGCTGACTTTTCCTTGAGGCTCCCAGTACTACAGTAACGTCTGCAAAAACACTACAGTGAATAGTACAGTATTCCTACCATAGTTTCCTGTGGGCTGTTTGAACCAATGGGAAGCAGCTAGCCCTGCTCTCTGGGATAGTAGGAGTCCTGGGAGAAGGCAGGTTATGAATATTTGATGCTAATCCTTTTTTTTTATCACAGAGGGGAGCACGGACTGGCATCACATTGATCTTCTATTATAATCCCAGATTAAAGGTCTGCTCCCTGAACAAGCGGTGGATTAAAGGTCCATCTGACTGCACTCACTGAAGAACAGTTTGTCAGACACATGGAGGAGTCTGAAAGACCCTCCCCCCTGCCCCAGTAGAGGAACATGCAGACAGAAACACATGTTGTGATGTCACACACACACACGCACACACACACACACTCACACACACACACACACACACACACACACACACACACACACACACACACACACACACACACACACACACACACACACACACACACACACACACACACACACACACACACACACACACACACACACACACTCCCAGTAGCTGCTGCTAGCAAGGAATCTTTGGATCCTTGTCTCAACTCATTAATTTACAAAAGTTGGCCAGAGTCTGCAAAATGTTTCTCATGAAATATTAACGTCAACAAATCTTCAAGGGGATGTACGAAAATATAATAGAGGGACCAATTAAGGACAGTGCCTGGAGTGATGATTTTACAGCTTATTCCATCACAGGAGATGTAGGGCTCACATCTCTTTACATGTTAACTCTAGATTGGGGGCGATCACAGCTTGTGAAACAACACATATTTTATATTAGAAGTACTCCTTGTCTGAAATGTAAATTATTTTCTTATTAAATCTAATCTCACCAGCAACCAAGCATCTCCACACACATATAGGAGAGCGTGCATACACACACGCACGCACGCACGCACGCACGCACACACACACACACACACACGCTCCTGATGCTCAGCTCTGTGCTCCTGTATTTGTCTGTTTTTTGCTTTCTGGCTCCTGCATTATTCATTTATTTATTCAACCAATAGCTGATTCTCTCAGCCGTTTTTCTGCCTCTCTCTTTAAGTGAAAGTGTGCATTAAAAATGCCATCGTCTAAAAACAAGTGTGTCAAGTGTTTCATCCTAGCACATAGGCCTCTCTACATTTAATCTGGGAAGCTTGCAATTTCTATTTTTAAAGCACCTTTAAAAGGATGTGGTCCTGAATCGCGGCGGTGCACGATATGGCTTTGTGCGTCATAAAATAGCTTTAAGTCTGTGATACATTTGTGGGGTTTGGGAATTCATTTTGGGGGCTGGAGATCAGAGGGCTTTGTGAAGTGAAGGCCCAAAATAAGGGGAATTTATCCAGTTTATTGTTTTGAAGTAATCCCATCTGAGGTAAAAAAAATAAAAATCACCAACAGAAGCCTGAACATGGTATTTATCTTGAGTTTGCTGGTGCTTTGATAAAATAATCGATGCACTCGATCTATTGTAGCCTACATGACAGAGCTGAATGGATCTTAGAAAGTCATTTAATAACATCAGACAGTAGATACATTTATGATGATCAAAGGACGCAATTGTATAGCCTTACTACTGTCTCTCCTTGGAGAGTGACTGGTGATTAAGCCTATGTCAGGACCGTAGAAATATAAGCACTAGAACAGAGATTCCCCATTCAAGTCAATGCTCTCTGATGGGTGTACCAGCGGCCATATTGAGTGTAGTCATGAGTGCATCAGTCAAAATGCTATTTGTCCCTTCTAGTGATTCTATTGATCGTTTGCAGTGTCTATTTTGTATAAAGCAGTACGATGTGCCTAAGACCATTTTTCTCCCAGGGACATATCCTATCCGATTTCCAAGGCCAGGACCACCTGAGGTTAACTTGCTGTGTCTGAGTTGGTCAAGTAAACACCAGGAAGGAAGCTCCACAGGAGGGGAAGGCCCCAATCAGGCAGATAGTTAGACAGCTAAATCCCTTTTCCAGAGGCATTCCAAATAAGCCTTAGACATTGTTTATCTGCTATTTAAAGAGGAATTGACCCGTATGCGGAAAAGGTCTTTGACAACACTGTAATTCTCATTACTTCTCATTAGCGCTGCGGCGGGTATCGCCTCTTTAATCAAAACGTGCATCTATTTAGATGCGCTGTGCGCATAAGTCATTTATTTTCTTGGCACATTCCTGTACTGGAAGCCAAGTGATAGCACATAAAAGCACATCATCTGTAAAGCTCCCTACAACCCTGTCGGAGATGACTTTAGCAGGCTAGTGCTTTGTCAGACACAAAACAGATCCTTGAGTGAAGAACTCTTGTGTTAACATGACACCAAGTAGGAATTTGTGAAATTGCATGAACATTATTGCAACCCATAAAATGAAGACTCCACTCGTTGCCTACTCCCGACTGGCTTTGGTGTGTATGCAGAATGTAATATATCATGATGTAATATCATTATTTCTCCCTAATTATAAACATCTGGTTGTGAAGTATGCGAGTGACGCTAAACGGCTAAGTCTGCAAAAACAAACAAAGAAATGTCTGACAGCGGTGTTTATTCCTCTCAGTATTAAAAGGCTCTGAACGTCAGAGCTGGAACAACGGTGTCGGCTTGGCACTGGGCCTATTGTCAGACTTCCATTGGTAAGGGTGAACGATTGGTACATTTCAATCTTAATTGCTTCGAAAGATGAGCCAAGCTTAGGGTTCATTTTCCTCTGGCTGTGTGGCCTAATTATAGATATCTGGCTGGCAAGACTCCTCATTTATCTAGCCTCCTCTCTCCCAGACAGTGTACACGGCCCCAGAAGATCAATGTGGTGTTAAGATGGAAAGCCTCAGTGATGTGGAACTGATGAAGGGAATATGTGCACAGGAGCTGGGCTCGGGGAAAACTCAAGCCCCTGGTGAGAGCTGTCAGCAGGCCCGGAGACAATACTCTGGTAGGACATACACACTAAAGGTCATGTCACTGATGTTGTAGAGTCTGTAAGGATGGTGTACTGTATCATTCGCTATCCGCCGAGTGTATCTCTGCTCACGCGGGACACCCCTAGTAAAGCTGTCGTGTAGTTTTAGATAGAATGTGGTTTGTTGTTGCTGATGTTGGTTGTTGGGTCACAATGATGTAATGTGTAACCGGATGGATGATAACCAGTAGAAGTGGATGGACTGTGAAAAGAAATGGCCACATTTCATAAACATTGTTAGCTACCACTTCAAACTTCTTATCCAATATCTGGTTACTAATTTGTGGTAAGTCTTTTAACATGATTCACTAACATGATAGTTGCTATGTAATAGATTGACCCAGCAATATCACGGCAAAGACATTTGATATGAAAATTAAAATAGCCATTGGGGGTGAAAGAATCATCCGAGACAGGACATCAAGGTCTCACTGACAACTGGAAACGTCTCCCAACTCCCATCCCTACCTGACCCCCCTTCCTGTCTCTCCTCAGGGACCCAACTGTGTGACAGCCAGGGAAAAGTGTAAGTGTGTGTGCAAGCTAGTGTGTGTAAAGCCTACTTGGCTGACTGTCAGGGTGCAGCCGCCACGGTCACTCAGAGTTGAACCAGTGTTTTCATTAGCACTCTGCCACTAGGCGGCCATTAGGGAGCCTCTCAGCACTCCCAGAGATCCTTCATGTTGTCACATTCCATTTGGAACACTTGGATTTGAATAAATACACGTCCCCCTAGCACGCTCCCCTTTCGGGATGCTGTTATTTCTTGGTTAGTCATGTTATTGCAGGGATACACTTTCCCTGTGACTGATTACTGCAACTTATAAACTCCACAACTTGCTAAGGTATTAATCCACTGTCATGCTCTTTCTTGGCTCACTCCAGGCCAGACGTTAGCCTGTGCAAGCTGCTTTGCCTCATAAAACTCTGACATTTTGTTGGCGGAAGAGGTTACCCGGCTGGACACTGTGCAATCAACTGTGAACTGGTTGAACGGACTACAAACCTCCAAGCCCTGGAACATTGTTGTGGGGAAACTGTGGTCCGTGAACACTGCTGAGTCAATTAGGGAGTCCATCCACTTACTCGGATGTCGTTTTTCGGGTTTGTGCGCAGCGTCTCCATTAAGCCGCGATGGGAGGACAATTATGTCAGCTACGTTGTGGAGGACACAGGGTTCTGCCATACATCCATTACTTTGATTTTTCGCTGCCTCAAGGGAGGGAGGGGAAATGGAAGAGGAGAGAGTAGAGCGTGGACGGCATGCAGGCAGGAGTGACCTTGTAAACATCCTCGCTTCAGAGCAGGGTGAGGTTACATTAGACGCCCATCAGAGTCTAAGTGGCAGGTGCCAGAGACGGGCTCTTATGTCTGTGTGCCGGCGGGCGTGCTGCCAGGGCCCTCTGCCCTTGGACCGATGGTGAACGCTGAGTGTGTGTTGTGGAAGGTAATGGTTTCCCAGCGCTTGCTTGTTCATCCAAAATCCCTCTTTAAAGGACGAGGGAGATTAAGAAGCTCTCGGGTGTCGTACCTCTCCCAAACCCGCCGACCTTTTCCCTGATTGACCCGTCAACGGCTAGCCAGTCAGGTAGGCGCTTTCCTATTAGAGGGTGGCGCTGGAACCGGCATCTTTAACAAATGAAGACAAAGGCTTTTTGGATGGATGCCATTTTCTTTTCTCTGGGCCTCGCCACATCTCAATCTGAATGTCCACCGCTAAGTAGCAGCAAATGTTCTGTAACAACAGCTTTGGAAGGGGAAAGATGGGATAGAATACCTCTGAGCTGAGAGGTTTTTGTTAAATGTTCAAGTGTCTCTTTGGCTCATTGGAGGTTCCGGTCGTTGACTTTCGTAAAGCTTTTCGCTGCAGCTCATTTGCTTAGACGTTTTGGGATGATAGAATGTCTCCAGGAGGAGGATGGGCCCAGATTCTTCTGTGTGTCATTGGGGAACAGAGGGCAGAGAGCAAAAAAAACATACAGCTTCATGGGGAAAATCAGTCCTTGGTTTTGACCTGGAAGATGCTAAGGTAACTGGGGTGACACAATTCATTGTGTGATTTGTATGATATGATATGAATACACAAAGTCAAAGATGAATGCATAAGGCTCCTATGAAATGGTGGCTGGAAATAATACTTTCTTACTCATCCTGACATCCTTGTTAGATAAATGCTTGATCTGGCTGTATTCAGAGGGAGACAGTCCCAGTCGGTATTAGATAGAACGTCGTGGCCCCGCCCGCCTTTGAGGCAAACAACCTGTGGTTACCTAGGTTACCCCATTGTCTCACAGCAAAATCTTGACCTTTTTTCAAATGCAATTTTCTTGTTGTCGGCTTGTTTTAGTAAATTACAAAACTGAATTTAAGAAAAGTACATGTCTAAAGATGACTTTTCAACATTGCCTCCTTCCGAGCGTTGTCACTCCTTAGAAAAATGTAATAATGTAGAGCTTCCATCATGCTCCTCTTCATGGCAGTCCTAGCAGCCATGTGAGTGAGGGCTAGCTAGCTACCGACCGGAACATTAAGCTAGCCAACAACAACAACACAAACAAATGGACTATACAGCTACAAGTGGTGAGTGGAGTTACAAACGGATTATGCTAAACAAGTTCAACTTCTTACCTGTGATGAAATGTTTTCCACAAACATAAAGCTACGTGTAGCCTACTTGGACACGGGGTCTCCACATTTCCCACTCTCCCACCCCGATTAGCCTGAAGCCACAGGGCTCTTCTCTCAGTCTCTATTTCCCTACGTGGGAGCATTTTGAACCGTAGGTTCATGTACATTTAACAACACAGCAGCTTTTCAGCATGTTTGTTATTTCTGTATAACTAAAAACAACGACGAAGTTGGCTCTTTTACAATGGGGCTCAATAGGAAATAATGTTTATTTTCCCCGGTTTGTGGGCATGGTTGGGGAATACCTTATTATTCCGTGAATATCGACTCTGAGTATATGTTTGGTCTACTGTATTCAGAGTGAGATATGTTTGGTCTACTATATTCAGAGTGAGATATGTTTGGTCTGCTGTATTCAGAGTGAGATATGTTTGGTCTGCTGTATTCAGAGTGAGATATGTTTGGTCTGCTGTATTCAGAGTGAGATATGTTTGGTCTGCTGTATTCAGAGTGAGATATGTTTGGTCTGCTGTATTCAGAGTGAGATATGTTTGGTCTACTATATTCAGAGTGAGATATGTTTGGTCTACTATATTCAGAGTGAGATATGTTTGGTCTACTGTATTCAGAGTGGGATATGTTTGGTCTGCTGTATTCAGAGTGAGATATGTTTGGTCTGCTGTATTCAGAGTGAGATATGTTTGGTCTACTATATTCAGAGTGAGATATGTTTGGTCTACTATATTCAGAGTGAGATATGTTTGGTCTACTGTATTCAGAGTGAGATATGTTTGGTCTGCTGTATTCAGAGTGAGATATGTTTGGTCTGCTGTATTCAGAGTGAGATATGTTTGGTCTACTGTATTCAGAGTGAGATATGTTTGGTCTGCTGTATTCAGAGTGAGATATGTTTGGTCTGCTGTATTCAGAGTGAGATATGTTTGGTCTGCTGTATTCAGAGTGAGATATGTTTGGTCTGCTGTATTCAGAGTGAGATATGTTTGGTCTACTATATTCAGAGTGAGATATGTTTGGTCTGCTGTATTCAGAGTGAGATATGTTTGGTCTGCTGTATTCAGAGTGAGATATGTTTGGTCTGCTGTATTCAGAGTGAGATATGTTTGGTCTACTGTATTCAGAGTGAGATATGTTTGGTCTGCTGTATTCAGAGTGAGATATGTTTGGTCTGCTGTATTCAGAGTGAGATATGTTTGGTCTGCTGTATTCAGAGTGAGATATGTTTGGTCTGCTGTATTCAGAGTGAGATATGTTTGGTCTGCTGTATTCAGAGTGAGATATGTTTGGTCTGCTGTATTCAGAGTGAGATATGTTTGGTCTTCTGTATTCAGAGTGAGATATGTTTGGTCTGCTGTATTCAGAGGGAGATATGTTTGGTCTGCTGTATTCAGAGTGAGATATGTTTGGTCTGCTGTATTCAGAGTGAGATATGTTTGGTCTGCTGTATTCAGAGTGAGATATGTTTGGTCTGCTGTATTCAGAGTGAGATATGTTTGGTCTGCTGTATTCAGAGTGAGATATGTTTGGTCTGCTGTATTCAGAGTGAGATATGTTTGGTCTGCAGTATTCAGAGTGAGATATGTTTGGTCTGCAGTATTCAGAGTGAGATATGTTTGGTCTGCTGTATTCAGAGTGAGATATGTTTGGTCTGCTGTATTCAGAGTGAGATATGTTTGGTCTGCTGTATTCAGAGTGAGATATGTTTGGTCTGCTGTATTCAGAGTGAGATATGTTTGGTCTGCTGTATTCAGAGTGAGATATGTTTGGTCTGCTGTATTCAGAGTGAGATATGTTTGGTCTGCTGTATTCAGAGTGAGATATGTTTGGTCTGCTGTATTCAGAGTGAGATATGTTTGGTCTGCTGTATTCAGAGTGAGATATGTTTGGTCTGCTGTATTCAGAGTGAGATATGTTTGGTCTGCTGTATTCAGAGTGAGATATGTTTGGTCTGCTGTATTCAGTGGCGAAATAATTACAATTTAGCAATTAAACACTGGAGTTATAGATGTGCAGAAGATGAATGTGCAAGTAGAGATACTGGGGTGCAAAGGAGCAAAAAAAATTAACAGTATGGGGGATAAGGTAGTTGGATGGGCTATTTACAGATGGGCTATATACAGGTGCAGTAATCTGTGAGCTGCTCTGACAGCTGGTGCTTAAAGTTAGAGAGGGAGATATGAGTTTCCAGCTTCAGAGATTTTTGCAATTCGTTCCAGTCATTGGCAGCAGAGAACTGGAAGGAAAGGCGGCCAAAGGAGGAATTGACTTTGGGAGTGACCAGTGAAATATACCTGCTGTAGCGCGTGCTACGGGTGGGTGCTGCTATGGTGACCAGTGAGCTGAGATAAGGGGGGACTTTACCTAGCAGGGTCTTGTAGATGACCTGGAGCCAGTGGGTTTGGCGACGAATATGAAGCGAGGGCCAGCCAACGAGAGCGTACAGGTCGCATTGGTGGTTAGTACTGTGTATGGGGCTTTGGTGACAAAACGGATGGCACTGTGATAGACTGCATCCAATTTGCTGAGTACAGTGTTGGAGGCTATTTTGTAAATGACATCGCCGAAGTCAAGGATCGGTAGGATAGTCAGTTTTATGAGGGTATGTTTGGCAGCATGAGTGAAGGAGGCTTTGTTGTGAAATAGGAAGCCGATTCTAGATTTAACTTTGGATTGGAGATGTTTGATGTGAGTCTGGAAGGAGAGTTTACAGTCTAACCAGACACCTAGGTATTTGTAGTTGTCCACATATTCTAAGTCAGAACCGTCCAGAGTAGTGATGCTGGACGGGCGGGCAGGGTGCGGGCAGCGATCGGTTGAAGAGCATGCATTTAGTTCCAACTGCATTTAAGAGCAGTTGGAGGCCACAGAAGGAGAGTTGTATGGCATTGAAGCTCGTCTGGAGGTTAGTAAGGTCCCTCAGTCGAACAGTGAATTTCAAACACAGATTCAACCACAAAGACCAAGGAGGTTTCACAATGCCTCACAAAGAAATACCCCTATTGTTAGATGGGTAAAATAAACAAAGCAGACATTGAATATCCCTTTGAGCATGGTGAAGTTATTAATTACACTTTGGATGGTGTATCAATAGACCCAGTCACTACAATGATACAGGCATCCTTCCTAACTTAGTTGCCGGAGAAGAAGGAAACCATTCAGGGATTTCACCATGAGGCCAAGGGTGACTTTTAAACAGTTACAGAGTTTAATGGCTGTGATAGGAGAAAAATTAGGATGGATGAACAACATTGTAGTTATTCTATAACAATAACCACAGAGTGAAAAAAAGGAAGCCTGTACAGAATAAAAAATATCCCAAACATGCATCCTGTTTGCAATAAGTCACTAAAGCAAAACTACAAAACGTGGCAAAGAAATTAACTTGATGTCCTGAATACAAATTGTTATGTTTGGGGACAAACCCAATACAACACATCACTAAGTACCACTCTCCTTATTTGCAAGCATAGTGGTGGCTGCATCAGGTTATGTGTATGCTTGTAATCATTAAAGACTGGGTAGTTTTCAGGATAAAAATAAACATATGCTGAAGCTAAGAACAGGCAAAATCTTAGAGGGAAACCTGGCTCAGTCTGCTTTCCACCAGACACTGGAAGATGAATTCATCTTTCAGCAAGACAAAAACCTAAAACACTGGAGTTGCTTACCAAGAAGACAGTGAATGTTCCTGAGTGGCCGAGTTACAGTTTTGCCTTAAATCTACTTGAAAATCTATGGTAAGGCCTGAAAATGGTTGTCTAACAATGATCAAAAAACAATTTGACAGAGCTTGAAGAATTTTGAAAATAATATTTCTGTATTTCATTTTCAAGAAATGTGCAAACATTTCTAAAAACATGTTTTCACTTTGTCATTATGGGGTATGTACCACAATAAAATCTGGAATAAGTCAAGGGGTATGAATACTTTCTGAAAGCACTGTATGTTTGGTCTGCATGTCCCTCATTATCCTTTGAGCTGAGGCTTTTGTATTAAACCCTGTCCACACAACGCGTACACACACACACGCACACACACACACACACACAAGCGTTCAACCTGTCACATTGTTGTTCAGATGCACATTTTCTCCTTGGCAGCCAGTGACTATTCCGTGCGATGTTGTGGCCTAGCTCTCACTAGCGTCTCCTTGTCCCTCGACGACAGAGCTGAGCCAAACAGCCAGGCTAAGTGAGAGAAAGAGACATCCCTCATTGTGAAGTCGAGTCACACACAAACAAGGAAATAGGCTGGTTGTGTTCCAACCTGGAAATAATGGAAAAACTGCTCTTTGAATTTAGCCATCCCAAATTTATTTTTTTATTTTTTTCGCCCAGGGCAAGGCAAGGTAGATGGCTTGGAAGTATTCTGACAAAATACCCCTGAAAAATGGAACCAGCTATAAATAAACAAGCTGCAATATCCCGTGTTAGGAATATATAATTTCCTATAATAACTGGCTAGGTCCAGGGGATTATCTACAAATGGCTTGGCCAGCTCTGGTATTTGTGCATAAAATTCCTGTTGAATTATTAAAGCACCTGTAGACTGGCATCTGCTGCAATGACAGGTGATGTGTTGTGGTAGACTGATTTCGTGGGCTGTAGACTACCGTTTGGTTTTGTAGACTCACTACTCTGCTATTTCTACTTATAGGTTCAATGTCGTGGACTTTTATTTCGATACACTATTGTAGACTGCTATTGTAGACTGCTATTTCCTCTGTTCACTACTGTTGACTGACTCTCTGTTTTGTAGGTTCACCAGACTACTACTTCCTGTCTAGGTTCACTGCCATTACCTCTGATAGGTTCAGTATTGTCAACTGTTTCCTGACAGTTCCCCCTAGTAGGTTTGATAACTGTCCTGATAACTGCTCTGCATATGATGGGCTTGATTTCATGTAGACTTACAAAACTTTTTCTATGAGCATTTTGTCATTTTTGTCATTCTGTCATGTAATTTTCTTCAATGTCTTGGGCTCACTGGGTTATAAATAACTTTGGTGAAACCAATACATTTACTTTCATGGCACAAGGCACATTTTCATAACTAAATGCACGCAAATCACTGTGTGGAGGAGGTAGGTACTGTATTGTTCTGAGTCAGCCAATAATCATCCAGGTCTGGCCTCAAACTGAAAGTACGTGACCTGTGCATGGTGCCCACCCTTCTCAGAATAAACTGCTAGGTACAGGATGTGGCATTCTAGCTGTATGAGTGTGAACAGGTGACTGCAAGGCAACGTGGCCCGTTGTGCCCACACCTACGTCTTCCTCATGGAAACTACCACTGTGCTTCGATCATTATCGCTCAAACTTCCCCGCTAGCTGTTTGTCTTGTGGTCTGGGTTCTCTGTGTTCTGTTTAACTACCTTGCTTACCTTCCCTTGGAACCTCCTGTCATCGCTTAGTGGTTCAGCCGTATACACTTGTCTGCTTGTTCAAATCCCGACTCACTCCTCCACTTTCTATCTCCAGACAGGCAGACAGACCAGTGTGACGTCTTGTTTCCTCAGTAGCTAGGTATCTCCTACAGGGGGCCAGTAGCTAGGTATCTCCTACAGGGGGCCAGTAGCTAGGTATCTCCTACAGGGGGCCAGTAGCTAGGTATCTCCTACAGGGGGCCAGTAGCTAGGTATCTCCTACAGGGGGCCAGTAGCTAGGCCAGTAGCTAGGTATCTCTTACAGGGGGCCAGTAGCTAGGTATCTCCTACAGGGGGCCAGTAGCTAGGTATCTCCTACAGGGGGCCAGTAGCTAGGTATCTCCTACAGGGGGCCAGTAGCTAGGTATCTCCTACAGGGGGCCAGTAGCTAGGTATCTCCTACAAAGTGCCAGTAGCTAGGTATCTCCTACAGCGTGCCAGCAGCTAGGTATCTCCTACAGGGGGCCAGTAGCTAGGTATATCCTACAGAGGGCCAGTAGCTAGGTATCTCCTACAGAGGGCCAGTAGCTAGGTATATCCTACAGGGAGCCAGTAGCTAGGTATCTCCTACAGAGGGCCAGTAGCTAGGTATCTCCTACAGGGAGCCAGTAGCTAGGTATCTCCTACAGGGGGCCAGTAGCTAGGTATCTCCTACAGGGGGCCAGTAGCTAGGTATCTCCTACAGGGAGCCAGTAGCTAGGTATCTCCTACAGGGGGCCAGTAGCTAGGTATCTCCTACAGGGGGCCAGTAGCTAGGTATCTCCTACAGGGGGCCAGTAGCTAGGTATCTCCTACAGGGGGCCAGTAGCTAGGTATCTCCTACAGGGGGCCAGTAGCTAGGTATCTCCTACAGGGGGCCAGTAGCTAGGTATATCCTACAGGGGGCCAGCTTGTGCACAGTGTTAAATCATTCTATGGCTCTATTCTAAAATGAGACATAATAACCTAGTAACCATATATGGTCATATGAGAAAATAAATGTAATGTTATGTACAGTATGATTACATTTCCATTGTGGGACTATAATGTTGGGATTCTGACTGATATTATAGAGAAATAATCAAAGATGTCTGGTTTATGTTGACAAAGTATTAATTTTGATAAACTAGTAGGCCTATGCAAACCATTATAGACAGTATAATTCCACAGCAGCCAATGCAATATGTTTTGAATACGAGAGACTGTGCCCATACTAATAATTTAAGTCATTCTGTGTTTGTGTGGCGCTCAGTCTGTTTTCAGCTCATACGGTTAGCAGTCAGTTTCAGTTTAGCGCTTACGCCGTGTGCTTTTCCCCTAGCACACTACAGATTTACATTTCATTGAGAGTAACCTTTCAGAGCTCACTGAAGTATAAAGGAATGTAATGAAACAGAGCTACATTTATAGCCACAGCATTCATATTCATTAGCAGCTAGCATTAACTCATCACGCCTGTGACAGACCAGTAATGCATGTTTTATGACTGCAGTTTACAGTGGACTAACAACGCTAGCTAGGCTAGCTATAAAAAGCCCCTGATATGAGCCAGCCAGATGAGCGCAAGCCGTGAAGGGCTAACTGTGCAACGTATTGATTCACCCCAGTGTCCTATTGATTTGTGATGTTTTCATTCCATGAAGGGCTGCTAAACGCTCTTCTATCTGAGGGGACTAGCCTATCTCTTACCTCTTGGCTCCTGCTATCGATAGCCTACTATAGAGCTGGCTAGCGTTAAAGCCTAATCACTGCTAATAGCATTGCATTTATACTTCCTGTGTTTGTCTTTGGCATCATTGGTGGCTGGTACAATTTCTACACCATTATAGAGATGACAGTTTCCGATGACTGTTTCTGTCTCCCTTGGTCTGTAACAACTGTGTGGTAACCTTGAGATACGGATACCCTCTTGGCCTTAAAACCCCTAAAAGTCCAAGCCATTTGGGGGGTCATACTATGGATCATTGAGCTATTTGATTTTGAATTGTAGGACCCCTGTAAGTATCAATTGCATTTTATTTGTATTATTTGATAAAATATTGAATTTGGTCTTTACCACTGTAGCCCATAGAAACGCATTGAAAAACACGTTCATAAATGGCAAAACAGACATTCCTTCTGATTTATTTTTTGACTAAGGCTTTGAAGTGTCTGTCCTATATCTAGGATATATAAGAAACCTCAGGAAATATATCCCGAGTGGCACACTACAGACACCCTGGTTCGATTCCAGGCTGTATCACAACCGGCAGTGATTGGGAGTCCCATAGGGCGGCGCACAATTGGCCCAGCGTTGTTCGGGTTTGGACGGTGTAGGCCGTCATTGTAAATAAGAATTTGTTCTTAACTGATTTGCCTAGTTAAATAAAGGTTAAATCAATTAAAATAATTAAAAAAATACAGTGCATTTTGTTACATTACAGCCTTATTCAAAAATTAAATATATGTTTTCCCTCATCAATCTACACACAATACCACATAATGACAAAGCAAAAACAGTTTTTTATACATTTTTGCCAATGTATATATTTAAAAAAATCTGAAATATCACATTTACATAAGTATTCAGACCCTTTACTCAGTACATTGTTGAAGAACCTTTGGCAGCGATTAAAGCCTCGACTCGTCTTGGGTATGACGCTACAAGCTTGGCACACCTGTATTTGGGGAGTTTCTCCCATTCTTCTCTGCAGATCCTCTTAAGCTCTGTCAGGTTGGATGGGTACCATCTCTGCCCAGCTATTTCTCATCAGTTTCGGGTCTGGGTTCTGGCTGGCCACTCGAGGACGTTCAGAGACTTGTCCCGAAGCCACGCCTACGTTGTCTTGGCTGTGTGCTTAGGGTCGTTGTCTTGTTGGAAGGTTAACCTTCGCCCCAATCTGAGGTCCTGAGCGCTCTGGAACCGGTTTTCATCAAGGATCTCTCTGTACTTTGCTCTGTTCATCTTTCCCTTGATCCTGACTAGTCTCCCAGTGCCTGCCGCTGGAAAACATCCCCACAGCATGATGCTGCCACCACCATGCTTCACCGTAGGGATGGCATCAGGTTTCCTCCAGATGTGGTCCTTGGCATTCAGGCCACAGACTTCAATCTTGGTTTCATCAGACCAGAGAATCTCCAAGCAGCCTGTCATGTGCCTTTTACTGAGGAGTGGCTTCCATATGGTCAATCTACCATAAAGGCCTGTTTGGTGGATTGCTTTAGAGATGGTTGTCCTTCTGGGAGGTTCTCCCATCTCCACAGAGGAACTCTGGAGCTCTGTCAGAGTGACAATCGAGTTCTTGGTCACCTCCCTGACCAAGGCCCTTCTCCCCGGATTGCTCAGTTTGGCTGGGCGGCCAGCTCTAGGATGAGTCTTGGTGGTTCCAAACTTCTTCCATTTAAGAATGATGGAGGCCACTGTGTTCTTGGGGATCTTCAATGCTTCAGACATTTTTTGATACCCTTGCCCAGATCTGTGACTCGATACAATCCTGTCTCGGAGCTCTACGGACAATTCCTTCAACCTAATGGCTTGGTTTTTGCCCTGACATGCACTGTCAACTGTGGGACCTTATATAGATAGACATGTGTGTGCCTTTCCAAATCATGTCCAATCAATTGACTTTACCACAGGTGGACTCCAATCAAGTTGTAGAAATATCTCAAGGATGATCAATGGAAACAGGATGCACATGAGCTCAATTGCGAGTCTCATAGTAAAGGGTCTAAATACTTATGTAAATAAGGTATTTCTGTTTTGTATTTGTAATAAATGTGCAAACAAATCTAAAAACCTGTTTTCACATTGTCATTATGGAGTATTGTGTGTAGATTGATGAGAACATTTTTTTTTAATCAATTTTAGAACAAGACTGTAACGTAACAACATGTGGAAAAAGTCAAGGGATCTGAACACTTTCGGGATGCACTGTACACTACATATATCTTTTGGAGGGACACATATTTAACCTCTTTTATTTGTTGCCACTACTTTCATAGATTTTTTAAACCGGTACCGGGTTACATTCAGGTGAGTCCTATGACACTTCTGGGGGTCATAGAGCAAAACGGAGAACACAATCGTGTTTGTGGGAGTCTCCCCTTTCCATAGTGGGGTCATACTGCTTTGCAGACCAAACGCTACAGACAGAGGTTGGCACATCGGCGGTACAGGCTTCAGACGAGTCCGTGGGCTTGTGGGGGTCATAGAGCAAAATGCAGAACACCATCATGAATCTCATCTTTCCAAATATTTTCGTGAGAAGACAGATTTTTGGGGGATGTCTCCTGGTCTGACAAACAACGCTGTAGCAGATGTGGAAGACGTAAGATACAGCCTATGCAAAAAAACAGATATCTCTATTTTAGACGGATTTTGACGGGTGCGTCAATCGAAACTTAAGGATTAACATTAAATGCCGGAAGGGATATGTAGTAATGCTCTCCATCCACTTGACATGCAAACATTTCCATTCGGTCTGTTAATAAAGCCATTTGAACATATACTTCTGCATTAGGAAGCAGATAAATACGCCACTATAATCTATGAATAAACAAATATATTTGCTTCTTAATTTACCAGCAGTGTTTCAATTCACAATGGGTCATTTCTGTAATGAATCACCTAATTATCAGGAGTGGTTTCCTCCTCCAATAAGAACGGATAATGATGATGACAACAAACACCAAAAGGAGAATGGGTATGATGGGAGAGATGAAAAGCAACAACAACAACAACAAGTTGTATCTGGCCCCGCAGCTAACAGAGCGCAGGGTTCTCACAGCTGATAATTAAGCTTTATTCCGTAAACAATGCTGGAACCAGCTTGGGATTTGCCTAACAATGCCTCATTACGAGTGTATGAGCTTATTTTTTTGGGGGGGGGGAGATAATGTGTTTCGTCAAGGAGAGTAGAGGAGTGAGAGCGATTGAGCGAGGGGCGGGGGAGGGAAGAAAAACACTTATTAATTTGCGCGAAATGGAATTAGCAGCGGGGAGCAGAGCGTCGGAGTTTCTAATTTTACCCTTGCCCCTGTGTGCCGGAGCGCTCATAGTAAATGGAGATTTGTCACACTCCACTTGGCTGCCTCCCCAGAAAGAGGGAGCTTGATGAGCTGTCTCTCCCGCAGGAGGCCCTCGCCGATAATGCTTTGCTAGCAACGCTGCCGCCACCTCCACTATGGCTACTACCGCCATCCAAAGTCGGGTAAAGAAAGTCATCAGGACTGTGGAGACAACGGCGGCCATATTTCACTGCTGACAACCATGAGGGGGGATGAGTCCCCTGCCCCCCCCCCTTCCCCCCTTTAGTTCCCTCCTTACAGCATCGCGCCTCAGGTGGCTAAAAACCTTCCAGAGACAGGGGAGTCGGAAAGAAGAAGGAGGGAGAGGGACAAGGACAAGTGACTAGAGAGAGACGGAGAGAGACAGAGATGGAGGGATCAATATTATGCATCAGGTGAGAGAGAGAGAGAGATAGAGACAGAAAGAGAGGGAGAGACTGAGGGAGAGACAGAAAGAGAGGGAGAGACAGAAAGCATTGGGCAGAAGGCCACGCTCCATTACAGGCCCGCCGGCTCCTCCAGCGAGCAGGCAACATGATAAACAGCTTCCTGTTTGATAATAGCCTGTTCTGATCAATACACCCCCAACCTCCTCCACCTCCCTCTCCCGTATCTCCCCCTTCCTCCCCACCCTCTCCCGTATCTCCCCCCTCCTCCACCTCCCTCATCTCCCCCCTCCTCCCCACCCCTCCATCCTCCAGAGAGATGAGCAGGCAGAATAACGCTTTTAACCCCTCACCCCGCTACTCTCCCTCAGAGTTGAAAGGGCGAGGCCACTAGCGTGTTAGTGGACCGCCGTGTATAGAGACCATCGAGCGGACCTGTCAATTCAGCTCTTTCTCCCTACTTAGAGGCTATACGCTGACTGTATCATCCTAAGCCCTACTGCTGAGTGTAATTAGTATATAAAATTCCTCAGCCGGGGATGAGATGATGTATTTTCTCCCCTCCTTGCCCCTTTGATGAGTGTATTGATTATATGATAAACTGTCAGCAAGCAGAGACTGAGGTTTACAGCCCTATAAATGGCTTTTTTTTTCTTTTTTTGTGTCCACTGTAAAACAGAGTGGTTATTGATCAAGGTCTGCTAGCTAGCTTCTGCTACTACTCAGATCTTCCTTCAATTTAGCCTTCTTGTCAAATCCCTCCTTTCCTCCGGTCCCTGGTTTAAGATACAGCCAAAGTAAACAGCTACAGCGCCTTCAGAAAGTTTTCATACCCGTCGACTTATTCCACATCTTGTTGTGTTACAGCCTGAAATCAAAATGGATTACATTCATATTTTTTCTCGACCATTTACACACATTACCCCATAATGACAAAGTGAAAACATCTTTTTGGAAATGTTTGCAGATTTATTGAAAATGAAATACAGAAATATCTAATTTACATAAGTATTCACATGTTTGAATCACCATTGGCAGTGATTACAGGTGTGAGTCTTTCTTGGTAAATCTCTAAGAGCTTTGCACACCTGGATTGTACAATATTTGCAAATATATATATATATTCTTCAAACTCTGTCAAGTTGGTGGTTGATCATTGCTAAACAACCATTTTTAAGTCTTGCCATAGATTTTCAAGTGTCTTGTGGGAAGGAGACTGAACCAGGTTTTCCTCTAGGATTTTGCCTGTGCTGTACCGTTTCTTTTTATCCTAAAAAACTCCCTAGTCCTTGCTGATGACAAGTATACCCATAACATGATGCATCCACCACCATGATTGAAAATATTAACTCAGTTATGTTACGTGTGATTTGCCCCAAACATAACAATTTGTATTCAGGACATTAAGTGAATTTCTTTGCCACATTTTTTGCAGTTGTTGTTGATCCATCCTCAGTTTTCTCCTATCACAGCCATTAATAAAACCCTGTAACTGTTTTAAAGTCACCATTGGCCTCATGGTGAAATCCCTGAGTGGTTTCCTTCCTCTCCGGCAACTGAGTTAGGAAGGACGCCTGTATCTTTGTAGTTACTGAGGGTATTGATACACCATCCAAAGTGTAATTATTAACTTCACCATTCTCAAAGGGATATTCAATGCCCTTCTTTGCGAGGCATTGGAAAATCTCCCTGGTCTTTGTGGTTGAATCTGTGTTTAAAATTCACTGCTCGACATACAATTACAGATAATTCTATATGTGGGGTACAGAGAGGAGGTCATGTTAAACAAGATAATTACACACGTGAAACTTATGTGACTTATTATGTGACTTGTTGAGCACATTTTTACTCCTGAACTGATTTAGGCCAAAACAAATGGGTTGAATACTTATGTCTCAAGACATTTCAGCTTTCATTTCTTATTAATTTGTAAAAATGTCTAAACATAATTCCACTTTGACATTATGGGGTATTGTGTGTAGGCCAGTGACACAAAATCTAAAATGTGGAGAAAGTCAAGGTGTGTGAATACTTTCTGAAGGCACTGTAGCTAACACTGCCATATTGCTTTTTGAATTGTAGGCGTCACAAATACGAAGACCGTTATTTGTTATTCGCTGGAGATTTTTCCATTTTCTTCTTCGTGTGTTTATCAGATCCGTCGATGGAAGTTCCTGAAAGCTGGGGTTAGGTCAGGCAGGCTTTAGGCCACAAGCTTCCCTTCTTGATTTAGCGAAGTAGCTGAAGAGCATGCACGCACACATAACTACATATTTCACCCCCCCCCCCCACACACACACACACATACACTCCCTGCAGCCTATGGCCTGGCAACAAGGATCCCGGTGTGTGTGTGTGTGTGTGAGGCAGTGGACTGACTGCAGAGAGTCTTAGGGAATTAGAGGGATTAGGAGGTTATAGAGTACTATGATAGCTGCTGGGATGACGGGGATTACCTAGATGATCTCTCTCCCAGCCAGCCGTCTGGAAGCTGGCAGATGTGGCACCTGCAAGGAGCACACAACCTCAGGGAAGAAGGGATAGAGAGGGAGGAAGAGAGGAGCGGGGGGGGAAAGAGAGGAGCGGGGGGGGAGGAGGAAGAGAGGAGCGGGGGGAGGAAGGAGGAAGGAGGAAGAGAGGAGCGGGGGGAGGAAGGAGGAAGAGAGAAAGAGTGTTAGGGATCCCCTTCGGGCTTCACTCTTATCCCCTCCAGTCACATTTTGACTCCTTGCTCAAGTTAATAGGGGATTTCATCATGGTGGAGGGTGAAGCTGGCTTTACATTTTAATTTGGGGGTTTTGCTAACAGCTTTTATTCCACCCCAGTAGGATGCATGTACTCTATTATGTACACAGAGTTAGAAATCATTTAGATGGCCAAACACTGTTTGACTGTCTTCGTAAGTGGCATCTCATCATGTTTTGCAACATGTCGTCAGATGGGTCTAAAATGGATTGTCTGTGACAGCAGGGACCTCAGACAGCAGGGACCTCAGACAGCAGGGACCTCAGACAGCAGGGACCTCAGACAGCAGGGACCTCAGACAGCAGAGACCTCAGACAGCAGAGACCTCAGACAGCAGGGACCTCAGACAGCAGGGACCTCAGACAGCAGGGACCTCAGACAGCAGGGACCTCAGACAGCAGAGACCTCAGACAGCAGAGACCTCAGACAGCAGGGACCTCAGACAGTACAAACACATGCTTAGTGGACATGCTTTTGGACTTCCTGTTCATTTCATGTCTTAGACAGAATTGAACTGAAAGTATATCGAAACAGATAAACATTTAAACATGACAAGTGGTGGCATTGGGTGAGGATATGACTCTGCATCTCAACTTTAATAAAACACATCGGCCATATTGGCATTCCCCAGTAGAGCAGTCCTCCATAGGAATGGATGGAATTATACAGCATTTCACTTAAATGTTTCAAGGACAAAATTACATGATTTTAAGCATTTTGATGTTGTCGTGGGGACAGGAACATTAGTACTCTCAACAACAAACAAAAAACATCTTTAAGAAAAAAAAAGGTTAATATTTTTGCATATTTAATTTTCATGTTTAGCTCACCGAATACAATTTAACAGTATGCATGGAGGTGTCTGTAACAGAATAAACATGGAGGTGTCTGTAATATAATAAACATGGAGGTGTCTGTAACAGAATAAACATGGAGGTGTCTGTAACAGAATAAACATGGAGGTGTCTGTAACAGAATAAACATGGAGGTGTCTGTAATATAATAAACATGGAGGTGTCTGTAGTATAATAAACATGGAGGTGTCTGTAACAGAATAAACATGGAGGTGTCTGTAACAGAATAAACATGGAGGTGTCTGTAGTATAATAAACATGGAGGTGTCTGTAGTATAATAAACATGGAGGTGTCTGTAGTATAATAAACATGGAGGTGTCTGTAACAGAATAAACATGGAGGTGTCTGTAACAGAATAAACATGGAGGTGTCCGTAACATAATAAACATGGAGGTGTCTGTAGTATAATAAACATGGAGGTGTCTGTAACAGAATAAACATGGAGGTGTCTGTAATATAATAAACATGGAGGTGTCTGTAGTATAATAAACATGGAGGTGTCTGTAACAGAATAAACATGGAGGTGTCTGTAACAGAATAAACATGGAGGTGTCTGTAACAGAATAAACATGGAGGTGTCTGTAGTATAATAAACATGGAGGTGTCTGTAGTATAATAAACATGGAGGTGTCTGTAATATAATAAACATGGAGGTGTCTGTAATATAATAAACATGGAGGTGTCTGTAATATAATAAACATGGAGGTGTCTGTAACATAATAAACATGGAGGTGTCTGTAGTATAATAAACATGGAGGTGTCTGTAACAGAATAAACATGGAGGTGTCTGTAATATAATAAACATGGAGGTGTCTGTAACAGAATAAACATGGAGGTGTCCGTAACATAATAAACATGGAGGTGTCCGTAATATAATAAACATGGAGGTGTCTGTAGTATAATAAACATGGAGGTGTCTGTAACAGAATAAACATGGAGGTGTCCGTAACATAATAAACATGGAGGTGTCCGTAACATAATAAACATGGAGGTGTCTGTAGTATAATAAACATGGAGGTGTCTGTAACAGAATAAACATGGAGGTGTCCGTAACATAATAAACATGGAGGTGTCCGTAACATAATAAACATGGAGGTGTCCGTAATATAATAAACATGGAGGTGTCTGTAATATAATAAACATGGAGGTGTCTGTAGTATAATAAACATGGAGGTGTCCGTAACATAATAAACATGGAGGTGTCCGTAACATAATAAACATGGAGGTGTCCGTAATATAATAAACATGGAGGTGTCTGTAGTATAATAAACATGGAGGTGTCCGTAATATAATAAACATGGAGGTGTCTGTAATATAATAAACATGGAGGTGTCTGTAGTATAATAAACATGGAGGTGTCTGTAATATAATAAACATGGAGGTGTCTGTAGTATAATAAACATGGAGGTGTCCGTAACAGAATAAACATGGAGGTGTCCGTAACATAATAAACATGGAGGTGTCCGTAACATAATAAACATGGAGGTGTCTGTAATATAATAAACATGGAGGTGTCTGTAGTATAATAAACATGGAGGTGTCTGTAACAGAATAAACATGGAGGTGTCTGTAACATAATAAACATGGAGGTGTCTGTAGTATAATAAACATGGAGGTGTCTGTAGTATAATAAACATGGAGGTGTCCGTAACATAATAAACATGGAGGTGTCCGTAATATAATAAACATGGAGGTGTCTGTAATATAATAAACATGGAGGTGTCCGTAACATAATAAACATGGAGGTGTCTGTAGTATAATAAACATGGAGGTGTCCGTAACATAATAAACATGGAGGTGTCTGTAGTATAATAAACATGTCAAAAACGAATTATTAAATACATTTCTATAGCCTCCAAAATATATTTTTTTACAATGGAGGGGGAGTATCAAGATGGCTTCCTGGTGGCTTCAATACAGCTCGCCCTGTTAGTCATCCAGGGTTTATACACATCATTGGTTAAAGCAGGCCGTCTGTGTGTGTGTGTGTGTGTGTGTGTGTGTGTGTGTGTGTGTGTGTGTGTGTGTGTGTGTGTGTGTGTGTGTGTGTGCGTGCGTGCGTGCGTGCGTGCGTGCGTGCGTGCGTGCGTGCGTGTGTGGTGTGTGTGTGTGTGTGTCTGTTTGTCTCGTAAAAAGGAGATGTGGTGCGCGAGTCATGAGAGCTGCAGAACTAATGAGGACTAAACCAGTTCCTCTTTGATAGACTGAGGGGACAGAGATATCACATCACCAAACGTCTGTCTGCTCAACACACACACACACACACGTGCGCACACACACACACACACACACACACACACACACACACACACACACACACACACACACACACACACACACACACACACACACACACACACACACACACACACACACACACACACACACACACACACAGAGCTACAGGGACTGCAGAGAGGAAGCAGGGTACACACACAGATGCAGACACACACACACACACACACACACACACTCAAGACCATGTACATACACTGCAGCCACACAACTATTTTTAAGGTCTTTTTCCTCTCTCAGTGTGCCTCTTATCTCACAGGCCCAGTTGTGGCTTGAACGTCCTGGATATATGCTGACTGGGAAAGTGAAACGCTGTATCTCGAGCGAAAGCCCACAAACCAAAAACCACAAGTAGCAGCTTCTCAAACCCAGCTTGACTTCCAGCTCTGTAAAACCTTCAGAAGATCCCCTTTCTGTCAGCTTCAAACAGGCTGGGATAACATTTAGCCTGCGTATCTGTCTCCCTGACAGGTTATAATTGCTTTTAAAGGGAATGTAATGAGGAATGGGGAGACTCAGAACTAATAGCATTAGTGTTAGCAGATGCCTCATTCCGGATGCTTGACACGCATGGAAACTGTATGTGGTAGCGCTGCATGCAATTGTGGCTTGTAGGCCCTATTCTCCGGCGGCCTCCTATCTACACAGGATGTGAGGCTTTGTGGAGGCCTGTGTTTGTTGCACACAGTGTGTGCGTAGCGCTGTGCTATAAACAATATTGGGTTGTTGTTTTTTCGGGCCCTCCTCAAACCATGCCGTGACAGCCTTCCTGTGTGGGGACAACGGTCGGTTCCACGGGCAACTTTTTGCATGGATTATTAAGTACGCCGTGTTGTCATGGCAACTGGGTTTTTGTTTTTCACTCTGTGAAAAATACACATCATGGTGTCATTACCGGAGGTTGGCCTTTTTTTGTCTGTTTTAGTGTGTGTTTGAAAATGAATATGATTGTTCATCGCAAAAATGATCAAGTTTACTTTAACACCATGGGACGTAAACACGGACAAATAAATAATAACATAGTAAATATAAAAAAGGTATGCACATTGAAACAGTTGTAAAAGTTTCTCTCTCCCTCCCACTTTCCATCCTTCCCTCCCCTAACCTGAACTATGTCCACTTGGCCTGCCATGACCTGTGTAGATATCTTATCCCTCTATCTCATTTCTGTGTCTGTGCAACACTGTCAAAGTGTCAAGGTGTATGATAACAGGAAGAAGAGCTGTCCTTATCTCTATCCTCTAAGTACAGCCGTTTGGCTGGCTGGCTGGCTGGCTGGCTGGCTGGCTGGCTGGCTGTGTAGGTGTCGGATGAGTTTCACACCACACGCATACACACAAATATCTGTAATGTTGTGTGTGTGTCTGTGGTTGCTATTGTGTTCCGACACTTGGAAACTGAACATGTACACACAGTGCACAAGGTGTTGTTTGCCCTGGTTTGTAGCTCCTGCTAACCACATACTTGAGTCACGTGACAGGGGTCAATCAGCTATGACAGGATGTAGCTGAAGCCGACGAGGTGTCTGGGGCTGGGCCGAGGTACTCTCTCATATACACCATGCTCTTGAGGATTCAGGGAAGGAAGGAGGGAAGAGAAGTGTAGAAACGAGTCTACCACGACACATTTGCACAAGCGTCACCCTCTGTGCACCAGACTGAAGAAGCGAAAAGAAAAGTGGAATGGAAAGTGTCTTCTTTGAGACTCTGTGGGAGATGAGGGGCGTTACTTGTCCTGTTTGAACTTCTGCGGTGTAGAAACATTATGCGTGTCTCTGTAAAGCATGCTCTGCAACTGCAAAGTTTACAAGTAACCATTTTCCATTATTTTGCAAGCAGCACGCATCACCCTCTGAATGTGGCGATAACACATTGCTACTACACCCACATGTAAAGAAATACAATAGTTGATCAGTTGTCGACGTTAGCTACAGCTATCATTTATGATGTTCGACAAATACCCAAGAAGGCAAAGATAACTGAACTAACTGAACTAAATGACTACAGCCCCGTAGCACTCACTTCTCACTTCACCGCCACCTTACCGGCCACCGTGGACCCACTTCAGTGTGCATACCGCCCCAACAGGTCCACAGATGATGCAATCGCCATCACACTGCACACTGCCCTGTACCATCTGGACAAAATGAATACCTATATAAGAATGCTGTTCATTGACTACAGCTCAGCATTCAACACCATAGTACCCTCCAAGCTCACCATCAAGCTGGAGGCCCTGGGTCTCAACCCCTCCCTGTGCAATTGGGTCCTGGACTTTCTGACGGGCCACCCCCAGGTGGTGAAGGTAGGAAACAACATCTCCACTTCTCTGACCCTAAACACTGGGGCCCCACAAGGGTGTGTGCTCAGCCCTCTCCTGTACTCCCTGTTCACCCACGACTGTGTGGCCATGCACGCCTCTAACTCAATCATAAAAATTGCAGACGACACAACAGTAGTGGTTACCAACAACGACCAGACAGCCTACAGGGAGGTGTTGAGGGCACTTGGAGTGTGGGGTCAGGAAAACAACCTCTCACTCGACGTCAACAAAACAAAGGAGATGATCGTGGACTTCAGGAAACATCAGAGGGAGCACCCCCCTAGGGACAGCAGTGGAGAAGGTGGAAAGTTTGAAGTTCCTGGGCGTACACATCACAGACAAACTGAAATGGTCCACCCACACAGACAGTGTGGTGAAGAAGGCGCAACAGCGCCTCTTCAACCTCAGGAGGCTGAAGAAATTTGGCTTGTCACCCAAAACCCTGACAAACTTTTACAGATGCACAATCGAGAGCATTCTGTCGGACTGTATCACTGCCTGGTACGGCAGCTGTTCCGCCCTCAACCGCAAGGTTCTCCAGAGGTCTGCACAACGCATCACCGGGGGAAAACTACCTGCCCTCCATGACACCTACAGCACCCGATGTCACAGGAAGGCCAAAAAGATCATAAAGGACATCAACCACCCGAGCCACTGCCTGTTCACCCCGCTATCATCCAGAAGGCGAGGTCAGTACAGGTGCATCAAAGTTGGGACCGAGAGATTGAGAAACGGCTTCCATCTCAAGGCCATCAGACTGCTAAACAGCAATCACTAACTCAGAGAGGCTGCTGCCTACATTGAGACCTAATCAATGGACATTTTAATAAATGGATCACAAGTCACTTTAAACAATGCCACTGTAAAGAATGCCACTTTAACAATGTCTACATATCTTACATTACTCATATCACATGTATATACTCTACTGAGACCCAATCACTGGACACTTTAATAAATGGATCTCTCGTCATTTTAAACAATGCCACTTTAAATAATGCCATTTTAACAATGTTTACATATTTTACATTACCCATATCACATGTATATACTGTATTTTATACCATCTACTGCACCTTGCCTATGCCGCTCAGCCATCGCTCATCCATATACTTATATGTACATATTCTCATTCACCCCTTTAGATATTTGTGTATTAGGTAGTTGTTGGGGAATTGTTAGATTACTTGTTAGCTTTGTGTATATTAGTCAGTTGTTGGGAATTGTTAAATTACTTGTCTAACAAGCTACGGCTATCGCTTATGATGTTTGAGAAATACAGTAGTTGATGAGTTGTTGACATTAGCTACAGCTATCGTTTATGATGTTTGAGAAATACAGTAGTTGATGAGTTGTCGACATTAGCTACGGCTATCGTTTATGATGTTTGAGAAATACAGTAGTTGATCAGATGTTGACATTAGCTACAGCTATCGCTTATGATGTTTGAGAAATACAGTAGTTGATGAGTTGTCGAGATTAGCTACAGCTATTGCTTATACATCTTTGAGAAATACAGTAGTTGATCAGTTGTCGACATTAGCTACAGCTATCGTTTATGATGTTTGAGAAATACAGTAGTTGATGAGTTGTCGACATTAGCTACGGCTATCGTTTATGATGTTTGAGAAATACAGTAGTTGATCAGATGTTGACATTAGCTACAGCTATCGTTTATGATGTTTGAGAAATACAGTAGTTGATCAGTTGTCGACATTAGCTACAGCTATCGTTTATGATGTTTGAGAAATACAGTAGTTGATCAGTTGTCGACATTAGCTACAGCTATCGTTTATGATGTTTGAGAAATACAGTAGTTGATCAGTTGTCGACATTAGCTACAGCTATCGTTTATGATGTTTGAGAAATACAGTAGTTGATCAGTTGTCGACATTAGCTACAGCTATCGTTTATGATGTTTGAGAAATACAGTAGTTGATCAGTTGTCGACATTAGCTACAGCTATCGTTTATGATGTTTGAGAAATACAGTAGTTGATCAGTTGTCGACATTAGCTACAGCTATCGCTTACAATGTTTTCTGATTGAGATGGAATACCTTTCATCACAACAACATGGGGCCACTTTTAAATATCTAAATATCAAATCATGTTGATGCCTTTTAGATGAAGTGGGCTGGGAGATTCTTGACTGATACTCCTGCCATATTGATGTTCCCTGACTAATTTAAAAAAAGAGAAGAAGAAAAACTATCTTTTCAACTCCCTGCACATCTCTATGTTCAGCTCCTTTAACATTTTCCCTCAGGCACAGATCTAGGATCAGCTAACTCTCCCCATACCCTAACCTCAACAATTAGAGCTTAACATGCAAAACTGACCTTCGATCAGATCTGTATCTAAAATAGCTGTTGGTGACCTGACCTGATTACAAAATGGAGGAGGAGGAGACCGGGCCAGACCAGACCACCCAGGTTGTTCTGTGGGTTCTCTCTAACCGAATGTGAACTGGATTAGACGGAGCGTTGTAAACGTTGGATTGGGTTTTTATTAACCACACAAGAGCCATTTACATCTGTCCAGTGTTTTGACTTCTTCTTTTGACTCTATAAAACGTATATGCTTTCAATATCACGGAAGTTGGTTTCAAACTGTAGATTAAGAGTGGGTTTATTAGAGGGTGAGAGGGGTTGTGTGTTCATAGATGTGGGAGCTATGATGTTATAGGGAGTGTGGGTACTGTCATATGGCTGCCATTAGGTTACAATGTGGAGGCAGTTGGGTTTGTGGGTTAGTGTGTGTGTGCATATGTAAAATAGTGTACACACACACACACCACTAAATGCACAGTTTGCCTATGGCTCAGCTCCCTGTCTGGTGGGAAAGGTCAAACCACAGGGGCTGAAACCGATCTGGACTGCTGTGTGACAGCGACTTGGGTGAAACCACATTTCAGGCCCACACACACACCGTGCCCGATAGTGGAAAATTACTGTCAGGGCCATGCACGGCTGGGTTTGTGTGGCGCTCTCGATGGAAATGGAATGGGTTATTTGTGGGCTGTTGAAAATGGTTGTTTTGTTTCCTCCAGACCTGTGGCTAGGCTTCAAAGAGAGGAGCGCTGTGTGATTAAGGCTGGTGCTAAAGGCCTGTCTATGGCCTGGTGGAGAACCACAGCAGCTACACCACTCTTCATTACAGACCCAGCATAAGAGCTATACACTTCCCTCCAATCACATGGGGTGTATACAGCTTCACCATTAGAAGAGTACCAATGTTAGTGTGTGTGTGTGTGTGTGTGTGTGTTTGTACACGTGTGTGTGTGTGTGTGTGTATTTGCACAAGAACACACACACACACACACACACACACACACACACACACACACACACACACACACCACAACCAAATCTTATTCTCTGTCTAATTGTCTAATCATCTCCAAACAACAGTAGCTGATAGCCTGTCCGTCTATCTAAATGAACCTAGTTTCTAGCAAGCTGATGTATAACTATGAGCCAGCCTCACAGCCTCGGCCCCTTGGCGAACAATAACAAAGGCTAAGAAACAACAACCCGTGGAGATGTTTGTGACGGTATTGATTTTAATAGGTGGCCGCAGCGTCCATGTTGCTTGGCCTGTTTTTATGGGCATGCAGTAGAATAACAGAGAGGAGATGGGATGGATGTTTTCCATGTAGTGCAATCAGAATGTATAAATTGCTCCATTACCTTCGTTTCCACTGGTTACTCTTGGAACATTAGCAATTATTTTCACATGGGCTTCGCTCATAAAACCAATAATCTGGTGATTTAGTGCCTTGCAGCTCTGTGCAACTCTCGGGTTTAGCTCGGGTCCTTCCTCTTTTATCCATTCATCTTGGCTCCGATTAGCTTTGCTGCCTTGCCTCTGCTTTGGTGGGACAAATTGCTTCTGGGGTTTTGGAGAAGGAATGTGGGTCAGTGGATGTGCTGTGGTTGTCTTCCAGGTTTGAGAGATGAGGTGATGGGGAGAGATATGTGGATGTATATTAATGTGTCTATTCATGTGTGTTGAAGAGGTATTTAGATGTTAAATACAGGAGCTTTCACCGATAGTAGTAGGCTTGGAAGAATGTACTGTACCTTTAAGTGTGTTGTTATGTTGTGTGTGTTGTCTATCTCTGTGCTTCTTTGTGTGTATGTGTGTGTGTGTATGTGTAGCTGTCTGTTTGAAAATACCCATGAATGTTTCAGTGAGCTATTTCTCTCTCAATATTACCTTTGTGTGTGTGTGTGTGTGTGTGTGTGTGTGTGTGTGTGTGTGTGTGTGTGTGTGTGTGTGTGTGTGTGTGTGTGTGTGTGTGTGTGTGTGTGTGTGAGTAGTCATAAGGAGTCGGGGTCTGCTATTGCTTTCTAGTCAATCTGTGCTTATGGAGATGGATGGCTGGGGGTTGGGGAGGTGAGAGGCCCTCTATTGCACTGCAGCCTCCTGACTGCTGCCCACACACTTCCCCTCTATCATCCCATTACAGCTCCTCAGACAGAGGGAGAGAGATGGAGAGAGAAAGAGGAGGGATGGGGAAGAAGATGGAGGAAGGGATAGATAGAGAGAGCAGATCAAATAATGTACTAAGGAAAAGGGGAGGGAAGAGGTGGAAAGGGGAGAGGTTGAAAGGGGAGGGGGAAAGGGGAGGGAAGAGGGGGAAAGGAGAGGGAAGAGGGTGAAAGGGGAGGGGGAAAGGGGAGAGAAGAGGTTGAAAGGGGAGGGGGGAAAGGGAGGGAAGAGAGGGAAAGAGGAGGGGGAAAGGGAGAAAAGGGAGGGAGGGGGAAGGGAGAAAAGGGAGGGAGGGGGGAAGGGAGAGCAGATAAAGGAATGTACTATAGAGAGAGAAATGAGAATTGAGAAAATAATTGAGGCAGAGGTAAGAGAGAGAGCAAGACAATGAGATAGAAAGAGGAGAGAGAAAGAGAGAGAGGATAGAGGTAGAGAGAGGTGTAGGCGTCTGAAAGGCCTGGAGATAGGCTTAGATGAGCTCATAAATCACAGCGATCCAGGGACAGCTCTAGTGAGGGAGCGCTGACATCACTGGCCCGCCGCAGGCCTCCCCTATTCACTTACACTGACTGACAACCCCAGATGATGGGTTGGTGGTGCCACACACACACACACACACACACACACACACACACACACACACACACACACACACACACACACACACACACACACACACACACACACACAGGTGCGCACGTACAAACACACACACACACACACACACACATACAAACACACACACCAAAGGACCACCGCGCCTAGCCTTCACAGACCACACACCTGGTTCAGTTAAAGGGATTGTTCACCCAAATTACAAAATTGGTTCCCTTACCCTGTAAGCAGTGCATGGACAATATACAGCAATCCATGCTTTGGCTAAGTTTTCCTGGCAGTGGCTGGCACTGTTTCCAAATGCTAACGTTTTAGCAATTCTGGCACAAATCCCATTAAAATCATGGGACCAATATTAGCATTTTTCGCACATTATGTTCAACTAATCTATATGTGACTTTGGTTAGCTTCACAATCAATTTTAGATACTTTTGGATCATTTGGACATAACGCGCGAAAACTGCTAAAATCGGTCCCATGACTTTAATGGGATTTGTGCCACAAATGCTAAATGCCACAAATGCTAAAACGTTAGCATTTGGAAACAGTGCCAGCCACTGCCAGGAAAACTAAATCAAAGCTTAGCTTGCTGGCATACCTTGTCCATAGACCACTTACAGGGTAAGGAAACCAATATGTAATTTTGTAATTTGGGTGAACTGTTCATTTAACCCCACAGCCACCTTCTGTCTTCTTCAATTGTTGCTAAAATTACAGTGTTCCATCATTCGATTCAGTTGAATATCCAAATAGAGTCTTCAACCCTTAGAAATAGAAATATTCCATTTACCAGACACTTTTATCCAAAGTGACTTACACTCTTAGAAAAAAAGGTGCTATCTAGAACCTAAAAGGGTTCTTCAACTGTCCTCGTAAGTAGGAGAACCCTTTGAAGAACCCTTTTTGGTTCCAGGTATAACCCTTTTGGGTTCCACGTAAAACCCTTTCCACAGAGGGTTCTAAATGAAACTCGAAAGGGTTCGAACTGGAACCAAAAAGTGTTCTCCTATGGGGAACGTCGAAGAACCCTTTTTGAGTTTCATGTAGAACCCTCTGTGGAAAGGGATTTACATGGATGCTCTACCAACTGAGCCATACATAACCCTTCTAGTGCTGTTGCTGAAAGGTCTCCAATATTCACTCTATAATATTAGAGACCGGGAGAAGCCATAGTGATGCAACGTTCCTGAACTACAGTGTAACCCAAAACCGCCAGTCACTCACTCTGAGCTAAGACAGTTGATTAGAGTTGTCTCTCTCTGGTTGTTTTATTTAAGGAAGACTGGTCTATTTTCTACTCTGATTGGACTAAAAGAGAGATGCAAGTCTCCTACTCACTTGTGTGGAACTCTATAAACCAACTGTAGGAGTTCTTTTTTTCTTGTTTGATGCCTTTAGTGGCACACAGACTGTCCCCAGTGTGGTCCGACCTCTGGCTCAGTCAGCCTGTAATGAGGCCTGTGGCTCTAACAGGGAGGCTGGAGCAGCCAGCCAGCCAGCCAGCCAGCCAGCCAGCCAGCCAGCCAGCCAGCCAGCCAGCCAGGCCTGCGGTGCCCACCCAGACATCCACCTCACCTGAGCCAGCAACCCAGGCTGTGGTGCTCGGTCCCTGGGTGGGATGGTCGGGGCGACTGGGGCCAGCGGAAGAAGGCTGGAGGTTGTTTGGAGAACTAGGTCCAGATGTGGTCACTGTGGGATGGCCGTGAATACAGGGGAATAAGCGGTCACTTCTCTGGCCTACCAAGGGCACAGTCAGCCATTGTTGCTTTTTCTGGTCCACTCTCTCTGACCATGTTCTTTGCCACAGACAAGACATGGTGAGACCTGACATAGTCTCTGTAGTCATCTCAACGCTGTCATCTCCTTGTTTACCCAAAACCAGAAAAAACTACAGATAGGCCTCGAGGCTATAACTCCGAGATGATTGAAGATTCTTCAAGGGGTGTGGAGTGCTTCTATTCAGTTTGGCTCACCACCGACACACCACCGCGCCGCAGCCCAGCGTCTCTCTGGCACACAATACACCCACCACAGTGACCTGGCTCACCCAGCGCCATGTCAGAACGTATATTTATCCTTCAGCAATTACCCCTGAGCTTTGACAGCTCATCGTTTCTACCACTGTGGCGAACTGGATGTCTGCAGAGCAGAGGCACTCCCTGTCTGTCCTCCTGTCAGCTCCATGGCACACCGCAGCAGGATTCAGGCTTATTCATGGGTTATTTGAAGTCAGGGCCTTGTTTCCCTTATCTTTCCCTTGTCTTTTCCCTTCAAGTTTCTTTAACTTGAAGACAGTTGCACAAACATTTTAAGGCAATTTTGTCCCTTAAATTAAGGTAAAAAGTTAAGGGTGCAACTATTAATGGAACCCGGAGGCCACCTGGGCGCAGAGCCTTTGGGAGAGGACTTGGTTCAGTCAGTGTACGGTGTTACGCCTTTAAGGGAATCTCAGGACACACCTGTACCTCATAGATGGTCTAAGCCTTTAAGGGAATCTCAGGACACACCTGTACCTCATAGATGGTCTAAGCCTTTAAGGGAATCTCAGGACACACCTGTACCTCATAGATGGTCTAAGCCTTTAAGGGAATCTCAGGACACACCTGTACCTCATAGATGGTCTAAGCCTTTAAGGGAATCTCAGGACACACCTGTACCTCATAGATGGTCTAAGCCTTTAAGGGAATCTCAGGACACACCTGTACCTCATAGATGGTCTAAGCCTTTAAGGGAATCTCAGGACACACCTGTACCTCATAGATGGTCTAAGCCTTTAAGGGAATCTCAGGACACACCTGTACCTCATAGATGGTCTAAGCCTTTAAGGGAATCTCAGGACACACCTGTACCTCATAGATGGTCTAAGCCTTTAAGGGAATCTCAGGACACACCTGTACCTCATAGATGGTCTAAGCCTTTAAGGGAATCTCAGGACACACCTGTACCTCATAGATGGTCTAAGCCTTTAAGGGAATCTCAGGACACACCTGTACCTCATAGATGGTCTAAGCCTTTAAGGGAATCTCAGGACACACCTGTACCTCATAGATGGTCTAAGCCTTTAAGGGAATCTCAGGACACACCTGTACCTCATATGGTCTAAGCCTTTAAGGGAATCTCAGGACACACCTGTACCTCATATGGTCTAAGCCTTTAAGGGAATCTCAGGACACACCTGTACCACATATGGTCTACGTCTTCACAGTGACATAAAGCGTTTAAAAAAGGATTGTTGATAAACCTCAATAAAGGGTTGTTAAACCAACGTATCATTTCAGGGATGAAGAAAAACAGCTTCAGGACACAGCAGAGCAGTATAAATATTCTAGTCTGGGAGTGTGAACTGACTTCGGCTTTGTCAACGACCATTATCAGTCCAACATCTGTCCGTTAAAAAAAAACAGGTGAAAAATGATTCCTGCCGATAAAGACTTAGTAATAACCCATACGCTGTAGATATAGGGAGGTGAACCTGACTGGAATCAGACGGCAGCCAGCTTCTCTCTCTCTCCCACATGGCTCGTCAGCAGTGTCTGGAGGCCATCTGATAATTGGCCCCGAGCATCTCTGAATGTCTCATTGATATAATTAACCAGGTTTAACCTTTAGTCTCACAAATTACACAGCCTCGTCAGACAACCAGCCCCTGGCCCGTCTCAAACTTGTCATTTATGTCTTTCATACGGAAAATAGCGACCAATTTTATCCCTCTCTTTCTTTCACTGACTTTTCTTCTTCAACAATCTCTTTTCTCTCTCGCTCGCTGTTCTAGTGGCTAACTGGAATGTCAGGGAAGGATGGATGCTTTTGTCTGACTATAATTGCATATTTCATAATGATATCAGGCAGACAAAGACATTGAGAGGGAGAGAGAGAGTAAGAGAGAGAGAGAGAGAGACAGAGCGAGAAAAATGAGAAATAGTGTCCCCAAGGTACCCATGTTTCTAACCTAATTGATGACAGTCACAAGTGAGCCATATAGCTAGCTGTAGTCCCCTGTACACTGGTTGTCAAGGTTTCAAGGGAAGAACAGAAGCAAGAACTGGAATCATGTCAAAAAACATGGCTTGAAAGTATAGGCTAAGCAATATATGTCTCTGTCCACTCTGACCCATATCCCATACTGTTTTATACACACATCAATCTGCAGGAGGCTAATTTAAAGCTAACTGGCTTCACAGTAAACACAGCTATTACAGTGTGAGTGGTGTGGTAGCATTCAGAGCAAGGCAACAATAGTTCCCGACGCCAGTAATAACGAGTGAAATTAAAAAGGAGCCCTCTCAGAGCTTATAGAGACGTTGTAATCCAGTAACGAGTCATTTATAGGGTTGGAGACGTCGCTAGCTAAGCTAGCGTAGCGCTCAACCACACCGCTAATGCCAAGGCTAAAAGTCAAAGGCACCACTTCCAGCAATGAAATTTAAAAGAGAGGCCAGGGAGGGAGAAAAAAAGACATAGCTCTTTTGACTTGGTGTTGCCTAATTCTTCCTGGGTCTGGCAACCCAAGCCTGATGTTAAGTGGCTTCTCAAGTTTATCCAGCGAGGTCAGAGGGAGAAGAAAAACATCACACGAAAGCTACAATTACAGCCCTCGAACATGACAAGTGTCTGTTTTTGTGCTTTGACTGAGGGCCCATTTTTAATGGCCGGTTCCGTGTGCTACATAAACAAACAGTCATGGGGTTGGTGTAACCTCGTCTGTAAGCCGAGCCAGCCTCAGACAATGAGCCAGCCAGCCAGCGGTGCTAGGCAGCAGCAGCAGTGGTGGTTTTGGTGGCGAGGTGAATTACAGCGTATAGCAGAGCTGTGGTTTTGAGGATGGCGCGTACACACACACATGTATGCACACACACACACACACACACACACACAGAGAGGAAACTAAACTGCCGACTCGTGGCGGTTCAGTTGATCAGCTCTCCCTCTCATTTACATGTAGGGTTCTTATTCTCACAATAACCCATAATGCACCACACAGTGCCATTCCTTGTGGACACACACACACACACTGTCACTTGGGTGGGCTCTTACCACAGGTGTACCTCTAAAGTTGTCCACCTACCAACAACACTACTGCCATATACACAAGCCCAGTGAACTGAAACAAGATGCTAGTAACAGTGCAGACAATTGGTCTAAACCCTATGGGAATGACCTAAGCCAATGGGATCTCATTACTCTCAACCTAAAATTAAACTCCCATCGGGGCCCATTGACATGTTACATCACCATGCGTTCTCACCCTTTTCTGAGGCCTGAGGACCTCATATTATGACATCACTAACCAGAGGACGTATCATAATGTAGGTTTGTGATGTCAGAGCTGATATCCTTTCAGTAGTGATGTGTCACATGCTGAATATTGATTAGGGGGTTTGGTGGTGCTGCAATATGGTCAATTCAATTGCAATACTGTAGATGCTAAAATGTATCCACACTGGACTTGCTCACCAAGAAGACTGAACGTTCATGAGTGGCCGAGTTACAGTTTTGACTTACCGTTCAAAAGTTTGGGGTCACTTAGAAATGTTCTTGTTTTTGAAAGAAAAGCACATTTTTTGTCCATTAAAATAACATCAAATTGTTAAAATTGTAAATGTTTATTGTAGCTGGAAACGGCAGATTGTTTATGGAATATCTACATAGTCATACGGAGGCCCATTATCAGCAACCATCACTCCTGTGTTTCAATGGCACGTTGTGTTAGCTAAGGCTAATTGATCATTAGAAAACCCTTTTGCAATTATGTTAGCACAGCTGAAAACTGTTGTTCTCATTAAAGAAGCAATAAAACTGGCCTTTAGACTAGTTGAGAATCTGTATCATCAGCATTTGTGGATTCGATTACAAGCTCAAAATGGCCAGAAACAAAGACCTTTCTTCTGAAACTCATCAGTCTATTCTTGTTCTGAGAAATGAAAGCTATTCCATGCAAGAAATTGCCAAGAAACTGAAGATCTCGTACAACGCTGTACATTAGAGTATCTAGTTTGAGAAACAGACTATTCACAAGTCCTCAACTGACAGCTTCATTAAATAGTATCCGCAAAACACCAGTCTCAACGTCAACAGTGAAGAGGCGACTCCGGGAAGCTGGCCTTCTAGGCAGAGTTTCAAAGAAAAAGCCATATCTCAGACTGGCCAATAAAAATAAAAGATGAAAATGGGCAAAAGAACACAGCCACTGGACAGAGGAACTCTGCCTAGAAGGCCAGCATCCCGAAGTCGCCTCTTCACTGTTGACGTTGAGACTGGTGTTTTGCGGGTACTACTTAATGAAGCTGCCAGTTAAGGACTTGTTTTCAGCTGTGCTAACATAATTGCAAAAGGATTTTCTAATGATCAGTTAGCCTTTTAAAATGATACACTTGGATTAGCTAACACAACGTGCCATTAGAACGCAGGAGTGATGGTTGTTCTTTTGAATGGTAGTGTAAATCTACTTGCAAATCTATAGCAAGATCTGAAAACGGTTGTCTACAATGATCAACAACCAATCTGACAGAGCTTGAACAATTTTGAAAGTAATAACGGGCAAGTGTTGCACAATCCAGGTGTAGAAAGCTCTTAGAGACACAGAAAGACTCTCAGCTGTAATCGCTGTCCAAGGTGCTTCTACAACAAAGTATTGATACTTCTATAAATTAGATATTTCTGTATTTCATTTTCAATACATTTGCAAAAATGTCTAAAAACATGTTTTCACTTTGTCATTATGGGGTATTGTGATGTCATTATGGGGTATTGTGATGTCATTATGGGGTATTGTGATGTCATTATGGGGTATTGTGTGTAGACGGGTGAGAAAAAAATATATATTTAATTTTGAATTCAGGCGGTAACACAACAAAATGTTGAATAAGTCCAGGGGTATGGGGTATGTGGTACGGGGCATGAGGTATGGGGTATGAGGTATGGGGTTGCCCAGTTTTGCCCTCTGAAAAGTTACTCATAAATTCAGAGAAACTCTACAGTCATGACATCCAAGGACCTGGTTGTAATCCAGAACATTCTACTACCCCCAGTGTGTGTGTGTGTGTGTGTGTGTGTGTGTGTGTGTGTGTGTGTGTGTGTGTGTGTGTGTTGACCATACACTGAGAGTAGAGATATCCAGTTGGAGGAGGGATGCTTTAATGCATGATTGGCTCTGAATGTGTAAACACTCTGAACACAGCCTCGTCTTTGTTTGTGATGCGTGATGCTGCGTTCCCACCTGCTGCTTTGAGAATATCCTGTAGCAGCTGGGTGCACGTATCCCCTGCTGCAGGGTCAACGTGCACACACACACACACCCACGCATTCTCTCATACGGGTACTGTGTACAAACACTTGCATATAACGCATGTGCCCTCATACACACACACACACACACACACCTTCTCTCTCTCTCGCTCTCTCTCACACACCCCACACACCTGCTGCTGTGTTAATGAATGGGAGCCTAATTACTGTTCTCACACTGGGACTCACTGCTCTCTCCCCTGATATGGTGTGGGTGGTGTGGGGGATTTTAGCTGCTGTCAGCACAGCACACACACACACACACACACACACACACACACACACACACACACACACACACACACACACACACACACACACACACACACACACACACACACACACACACACACACACACACACACACACACACAGAGCTCATTAACAGGCTGTGCTCTTCCTCTCACTCTCACTGTGAGACACATACACACACACCCCCACACACACTGAAGCAGCAAGATAGTAAACATTGTTGCAATTCATCGTAAGTGTAGTTAGTCAAGCCCCTTTACATCTGAAATAGCTCAGTAATTATCACAATAAATATTTCCCCCAAAAAATATATTGGATGGAAACAATTTAAAAAACAAACCCAACACAAGACTTTCATTTAACAGACACAGCTCTGGTTAGATTGACACAAGTAGCTGTAAACACAGTGTAACTCTCCCACACTAACTAACTGCAGACACACACAGGTTTAGTTTGCACACATTCTGCCGACTGTGCGGTCACTGAGATATTCCGAGGCTCGGTTTTGACACGACCTCGTCTGTGACGCACTCTACTCACTCAGGGTTGTACCATAAACTGTTTGTGTGTCGAGTTGTTGACCTTCCCCCACCACTTCCTGTGTCTGCAATAGGTCTCGTCTCAGTCTCTTCTCCCCGTGGCTTTGAGGCTAAGCGGAACACAGAGGAACTGATGAGGACGTCTTCAGAGAGAAGAGGCTGACTGGCACACAAACAACAGCAGCTAGGACACCTGTCCCCAAACGTGAGGGATATGTACAATTATAGTGAGACGCACAACGGAACAAGTGAGATCCATGAGCTAGTGACAAAGGTCTGCACTCCGAGGGCTTAGTCAACGTTTCGCTAACGTGTTATTAACGATGAACAGACGAGTTGTAAACGTTGAAATGAACCGTTCTAAAGCGTAACAGTAACATTGGGTCATATCTGCGCTCCGAGGCTTAATGAAGGATGCTATTCTTTTATTTCTACTAATGTGGTTTTAATGATTGATATTATATTAATAAACCATGTAAACAATACAGGAACAGTAAAATGTATCAGCCTATACATCCTCTTCAGGGTTATACATCCTCTTCAGGGTTATACATCCTCTTCAGGGTTATACATCCTCTTCAGGGCTATAGATCCTCTTCAGGGCTATACATCCTCTTCAGGGTTATACATCCTCTTCAGGGCTATACATCCTCTTCAGGGTTATACATCCTCTTCAGGCCTATACATCCTCTTCAGGGCTATACATCCTCTTCAGGGCTATACATCCTCTTCAGGGCTATACATCCTCTTCAGGGCTATACATCCTCTTCAGGGCTATACATCCTCTTCAGGGCTATACATCCTCTTCAGGGTTATACATCCTCTTCAGGGTTATACATCCTCTTCAGGGCTATACATCCTCTTCAGGGTTATACATCCTCTTCAGGGTTATACAACCTCTTCAGGGCTATACATCCTCTTCAGGGCTATACATCCTCTTCAGGGCTATACATCCTCTTCAGGCCTATACATCCTCTTCAGGGTTATACATCCTCTTCAGGGCTATACATCCTCTTCAGGGCTATACATCCTCTTCAGGGTTATACATCCTCTTCAGGGTTATACATCCTCTTCAGGGTTATACATCCTCTTCAGGGCTATACATCCTCTTCAGGCCTATACATCCTCTTCAGGGTTATACATCCTCTTCAGGGCTATAGATCCTCTTCAGGGTTATACATCCTCTTCAGGGTTATACATCCTCTTCAGGGCTATACATCCTCTTCAGGGTTATACATCCTCTTCAGGGTTATACATCCTCTTCAGGGCTATAGATCCTCTTCAGGGTTATACATCCTCTTCAGGGTTATACATCCTCTTCAGGGTTATACATCCTCTTCAGGCCTATACATCCTCTTCAGGGTTATACATCCTCTTCAGGGTTATACATCCTCTTCAGGCCTATACATCCTCTTCAGGGTTATACATCCTCTTCAGGGTTATACATCCTCTTCAGGGCTATAGATCCTCTTCAGGGCTATACATCCTCTTCAGGGTTATACATCCTCTTCAGGGCTATACATCCTCTTCAGGGTTATACATCCTCTTCAGGGTTATACATCCTCTTCAGGGTTATACATCCTCTTCAGGGTTATACATCCTCTTCAGGGTTATACAACCTCTTCAGGGTTATACATCCTCTTCAGGGTTATACATCCTCTTCAGGGTTATACATCCTCTTCAGGGTTATACATCCTCTTCAGGGTTATACAACCTCTTCAGGGCTATACATCCTCTTCAGGGTTATACAACCTCTTCAGGGCTATACATCCTCTTCAGGGCTATAGATCCTCTTCAGGGCTATAGATCCTCTTCAGGGCTATACATCCTCTTCAGGGTTATACATCCTCTTCAGGGCTATACATCCTCTTCAGGGCTATACATCCTCTTCAGGCCTATACATCCTCTTCAGGGTTATACATCCTCTTCAGGGCTATACATCCTCTTCAGGGTTATACATCCTCTTCAGGGTTATACATCCTCTTCAGGGTTATACATCCTCTTCAGGGCTATACATCCTCTTCAGGCCTATACATCCTCTTCAGGGTTATACATCCTCTTCAGGGTTATACATCCTCTTCAGGGTTATACATCCTCTTCAGGGTTATACATCCTCTTCAGGGTTATACATCCTCTTCAGGGTTATACATCCTCTTCAGGGCTATACATCCTCTTCAGGGTTATACATCCTCTTCAGGCCTATACATCCTCTTCAGGGTTATACATCCTCTTCAGGGTTATACATCCTCTTCAGGGCTATACATCCTCTTCAGGGTTATACATCCTCTTCAGGGCTATACATCCTCTTCAGGGCTATACATCCTCTTCAGGGCTATACATCCTCTTCAGGCCTATACATCCTCTTCAGGCCTATACATCCTCTTCAGGGTTATACATCCTCTTCAGGGTTATACATCCTCTTCAGGGTTATACATCCTCTTCAGGGTTATACATCCTCTTCAGGGCTATACATCCTCTTCAGGCCTATACATCCTCTTCAGGGCTATACATCCTCTTCAGGGTTATACAACCTCTTCAGGGCTATACATCCTCTTCAGGGTTATACATCCTCTTCAGGGTTATACAACCTCTTCAGGGCTATACATCCTCTTCAGGGTTATACATCCTCTTCAGGGTTATACATCCTCTTCAGGGTTATACATCCTCTTCAGGGTTATACATCCTCTTCAGGCCTATACATCCTCTTCAGGGTTATACATCCTCTTCAGGGTTATACATCCTCTTCAGGCCTATACATCCTCTTCAGGCCTATACATCCTCTTCAGGGTTATACATCCTCTTCAGGGTTATACATCCTCTTCAGGGCTATACATCCTCTTCAGGGTTATACATCCTCTTCAGGGTTATACATCCTCTTCAGGGTTATACATCCTCTTCAGGGTTATACATCCTCTTCAGGGCTATACATCCTCTTCAGGGTTATACATCCTCTTCAGGGCTATACATCCTCTTCAGGGTTATACATCCTCTTCAGGCCTATACATCCTCTTCAGGCCTATACATCCTCTTCAGGGTTATACATCCTCTTCAGGGTTATACATCCTCTTCAGGGTTATACATCCTCTTCAGGGCTATACATCCTCTTCAGGGCTATACATCCTCTTCAGGGCTATACATCCTCTTCAGGGCTATACATCCTCTTCAGGGCTATACATCCTCTTCAGGCCTATACATCCTCTTCAGGGTTATACATCCTCTTCAGGGCTATACATCCTCTTCAGGGTTATACATCCTCTTCAGGGTTATACATCCTCTTCAGGGTTATACATCCTCTTCAGGGTTATACATCCTCTTCAGGGTTATACATCCTCTTCAGGGCTATACATCCTCTTCAGGGTTATACATCCTCTTCAGGGCTATACATCCTCTTCAGGCCTATACATCCTCTTCAGGGTTATACATCCTCTTCAGGCCTATACATCCTCTTCAGGGTTATACATCCTCTTCAGGGTTATACATCCTCTTCAGGGTTATACATCCTCTTCAGGGCTATACATCCTCTTCAGGGTTATACATCCTCTTCAGGGTTATACATCCTCTTCAGGCCTATACATCCTCTTCAGGCCTATACATCCTCTTCAGGGTTATACATCCTCTTCAGGCCTATACATCCTCTTCAGGGTTATACATCCTCTTCAGGGCTATACATCCTCTTCAGGGTTATACATCCTCTTCAGGGCTATACATCCTCTTCAGGCCTATACATCCTCTTCAGGGTTATACATCCTCTTCAGGGCTATACATCCTCTTCAGGCCTATACATCCTCTTCAGGGTTATACATCCTCTTCAGGGCTATACATCCTCTTCAGGGCTATACATCCTCTTCAGGGTTATACATCCTCTTCAGGGTTATACATCCTCTTCAGGGTTATACATCCTCTTCAGGGCTATACATCCTCTTCAGGCCTATACATCCTCTTCAGGGTTATACATCCTCTTCAGGGTTATACATCCTCTTCAGGGCTATACATCCTCTTCAGGGTTATACATCCTCTTCAGGGTTATACATCCTCTTCAGGCCTATACATCCTCTTCAGGGTTATACATCCTCTTCAGGCCTATACATCCTCTTCAGGGTTATACATCCTCTTCAGGGTTATACATCCTCTTCAGGGTTATACATCCTCTTCAGGGCTATACATCCTCTTCAGGGTTATACATCCTCTTCAGGGTTATACATCCTCTTCAGGGTTATACATCCTCTTCAGGCCTATACATCCTCTTCAGGGCTATACATCCTCTTCAGGGTTATACATCCTCTTCAGGGTTATACATCCTCTTCAGGGCTATACATCCTCTTCAGGGTTATACATCCTCTTCAGGGTTATACATCCTCTTCAGGGCTATACATCCTCTTCAGGGCTATACATCCCCTTCAGGGCTATACATCCTCTTCAGGGTTATACATCCTCTTCAGGGTTATACATCCTCTTCAGGGTTATACATCCTCTTCAGGGTTATACATCCTCTTCAGGCCTATACATCCTCTTCAGGGCTATACATCCTCTTCAGGGTTATACATCCTCTTCAGGGTTATACATCCTCTTCAGGGCTATACATCCTCTTCAGGGTTATACATCCTCTTCAGGGTTATACATCCTCTTCAGGGCTATACATCCTCTTCAGGGTTATACATCCTCTTCAGGGTTATACATCCTCTTCAGGGCTATACATCCTCTTCAGGCCTATACATCCTCTTTAATATATAATTCATGAAACCGACGGTTTTGAGTGACAATGACCCCCGATAGCTATATATCCGGCAACTATTTCTCCATTACATCCAGTCATCTCCATGTTTTGACTGTTTAATGACTGTTTTATGCAGGGGCGCAACTTTGGTTTTAGAAGTGGTGGGGGGGGGGGACACAATTTTTATAATTAAAAAATATATATATCCAAGTCGGATAAACACTCCAAACAGCCTACCCGACCGCTCGGAGGCGTCCTCGTGGCCCTAAAGCACAACGTTGCCACTTTTTGTATCACATTCCAATGTTAAAACTGGGGGGGAACAAAAATGTCATTCCAGTATGTGGGGCCGGGGTACATGTCCCCTCCGAACCCAGTGAAAGTTCCGCCCCTGGTTTAATGACTGTTTTATGACTGTTTTATGTCTTTGTTGGCTACTTCTCGTATGTTGTGCGCTAGCTGTATAGACTGTCTTTGTACAATGAGCCTTACAACACATAGGTGTCTACACAATCTCTCTGTGTCCACAATCTATCTGCCTGTCCTACAACATGTCTAGCCAGTGTCACCCTGCTAAAGAGGCTGAGAGGCAGAGAAATAAATAAAGAAGTGAAGATAGAAAAACAGGAGTTGAGTCTTAGAGGCTGCCGTGCCAGAAGAGTATGGATTTATGTCCCTGTCTCTCCGACCTTGCGGGGCTGTAGCCGGGGGGAGACGAGAGCGGGGACAAGCAGCCAGGCGGCCGGGCCAGTCGATTGTTCAGTGGAGCTGAAAATGTGTTTTCAGATCTCTGGCTGACATGCTGTCCTATGGGGGAGGAGAGGAGCTGAGTGGCAGGGATTCACCATCATCGTCCAGGGGCCAACTAGATATGATAGTGGGGGATAGACAGGCAGGGTGTGTGTGTGTGTGTGTGTATGCGCGCATGAGTCGTTGGGTGGGCGGGATATTTTCATCTGTGAATTTCCAGGTGTACTCTGAGTGGTTTTTAGGCTGAGCCAGGTGTTTCAACGTGCTCTACAGTGGATGCCCTTGCTGGCCTGCTTCCCCTTCTGGAACACAATGTCAGAAATGAGTGACCTTAGGCAGACAGGCCTGGGAGTTCACTGGACCCAGATCAGTCAAAATGTGTGTGTGTGTGTGTGTGTGTGTGTGTGTGTGTGTGTGTGTGTGTGTGTGTGTGTGGATCTCCCAGTCCCAGGGCAGAGATCCATGTTGACAGTCCATGAGACCCATCACATCACTGTCACAGCCCCGGGCCAGTCAGAACAGTGATGGAGTGACTCCGGAGGGAGAGAGGGAACAAGAGAACGACAGATCACATCGGACTCATCAGGAAAAGTGCTGTGACACTCTGTTCTGGTGGGGATAGGATGAGGGGCGCCGGACAGAGGATGAACAAGGCAAACCAAAACAACTTCCTGATCTGAACCTGATCTGATCTGAACCTGATCTGATCTGAGCCTGATCTGAACCTGATCTGAACCTGATCTGAACCTGATCTGGCTGTATTTCCTTAATTGGAATTCTTCCATGGATTTTTCAGCTAAGGTAAACAGCGCACAGCTTTTCTAGTACCTCCAAGGTTCACGCTGCGAGCGATATTGACTCGACATGTACTCAATGTGCACATGATGAAACCAGAACACCCCTGTTTAGAGAAAACTAACAAGATGCATATTTATATCATGAATATGAGTTTGGGGGGCTAAAATTATGAAATATTAAAGCTTTAAACCTCTCACTAAAAGCTTCACTCATACATAAGTTATACTTAAACCCAAAATTATTCTCCAGTAGATTATTAAGAAAGTCTCATCCATTGTTCAAAAATTGCTTTTTTGCCTTCATACAGATTACAACTTTTCATTTATGACTAATTGAAAATGAAATTTTGTTTAAAGTATTGCCTTTTCTTAAACAAGAGCTGATTACAATTTCAGTTTTATCCCCCAGAAAAGAGAGAACAAATATTACATCAAATGTTATGGTTCAACTCAAATATATTGATTAATAAAAAAACATTCTTTATGGATTTTTATTTTATTATATTTATTAATGAAATTATGAATAGAAATGGAGGAGTTATGTCACATATGCAGTTATCGAATATATATGGGAGTATCTGCTCAATCCAAATCTACAATCAACTGATTACAGCACCACTACAAAAATGGAGGAGGCAAGTGGAAAAGGGAGAAGGTAGGGAACTTGTTTGCCTGTGTCACATATTCTCCCTCTCCAGCCTCTAGGTCAGGGCTCGGGAACCTTTTTGACTAAGAGAGCCATGAAAGCAAATAATTTGGAAATTTATTTCAGTGAGAGCCATATAATATATTTTAAAAGTGAATTCAACTAAATGTCAGTATAATAAGCCTCTGAATTTGTCGAAGTGCCGCTTTACATTCGACCGTTTCATCGATGTAATTTTGTCATTGCAAATTAGACACACCGCAGAACCTGCTCTCTCCACAAAGGCGAATTCTTCGGTCCATTCGTCCTGAAATGTACGATACTCGTCATCTTTTTTTCTTTTCGCCATCTTCTTCGTCGAAGGGTTAGCTTTGAGCTAATGACCGAGCAGACTGATTCAAAAGGAGGCGTTTACCTGTTTTACCTAGCAACGGCCAACGTAGGCCAGTATCATTTAATTAAAATAATGGACAATTGCTCCTGCAGCCCTGAACAGGACATGAGCAGTGAAAAATCGATGGATGGATTAAAACAAGTGAGAATAGGCCTCCCGGGTGGCGCAGTGGTCTAGAGCACTGCATCGCAGTGCTAGCTGCGCCACCAGAGTCTCTGGGTTCGCGCCCAGGCTCTGTCGCAGCCGGCCGCGACCGGGAGGTCCGTGGGGCGACGCACAATTGGCTCATGCACATTTGTGGCCTGCTGGAGGTCAATTTGCAGGGCTCTGGCAGTGCTCCTCCTTGCACAAAGGCGGAGGTAGCGGTCCTGCTGCTGGGTTGTTGCCCTCCTACGGCCTCCTCCACGTCTCCTGATGTACTGGCCAGTCTCCTGGTAGCGCCTCCATGCTCTGGACACTACGCTGACAGACACAGCAAACCTTCTTGCCACAGCTCGCATTAATGTACCATCCTGGATGAACTGCACTACCTGAGCCACTTGTGTGGGTTGTAGACTCCGTCTCATGCTACCACTAGAGTGAGAGCACCGCCAGCATTCAAAAGTGACCAAAACATCAGCCAGGAAGCATAGGAACTGAGAAGTGGTCTGTGGTCACCACCTGCAGAATCACTCCTTTATTGGGGGTGTCTTGCTAATTGCCTATAATTTCCACCTTTTGTCTATTCCAGTTGCACAACAGCATGTGACATTTATTGTCAATCAGTGTTGCTTCCTAAGTGGACAGTTTGATTTCACAGAAGTGTGATTGACTTGGAGTTACATTGTGTTGTTTAAGTGTTCCCTTTATTTTTTTGAGCAGTGTATATATATATATATATATATATATATATGGGACGTACAACAATCTCAGCTCTGTAGATTGTGCTGTGCAGAGACAGAATCACTAGATAATTTATTCTGGTATTGCCCCTATGTAGCTTGTTTCTGGTCACAGGTTCATGAATGGTTAAAAAAATCACAACATGCATTTAAAATGAACCTTACAAATAGCAGTGTGATCTGGAAGTCAACAAATAATACAATAATACTGGTAGGAAAGGTTTTCATCTTTAGCTCACAATCTGTAGATAATATCTGATTAGAAAGGTTCAAATGTATGTAAAACATCACAGCACAAGTTAAAAATATATGGCACATGGAAACCAAACGAGGATGGTCTATGGTGATAGGTGGGATGGGCTGAGAGTGGCTGAGGGTTGGGATTGGCTGAGGGTTGGGATTGGCTGAGGGTTGGGATTAAAGAGTTTGTTTGGTACTGTATTGTTGTTATATATAAAGTACTATGTATGTAAACTGTATATGTAAACTGTATATGTAAAATGTATATGTTAAATGTGTATGAAAACGTACAGGTAATATGTATGTATATGTAGCAAAAAAGCTGTAAAATAAATAAATAACTAAGACATTTGTCCTCCAAAAAGGGAGGGGGGGGGGGGGTTATGGCGGAGGGGTTAAATAAATAAAACATAAAAAATATATAAAAATGATACCAATGGTATCTACAGTGAAAGACATTCTGGTTAGAATCGTCTTCGAGAACAGTTATAATGTTGCATGATGACACGGGTCGTTTACTTTAATGCAATTCACCAATGATTTATTTGTCACAGCGCTTTGTTTAGCTGACTGTGCCTAGTAGCTACCCCCTGGGGATATGTCACATGTTATCTATCAACGCTCTCATCTCAACAGACATGAGACTAGCGGTGCTGTAGTGGTGTTCATGGCTGATGTCTGATGACAATGTAAACGTGCTCGCTATGACAGGTACGGTATCTGAGAAGGTTATTGAAAACCTGTCGTTGACTACAATACACTTTTTATCTGGTCATTTCTTATAAAGTACACAGTAAACTGTGTAGTATTGTGAAGAACAAACAGAGGATAAACTGATACTAACAGGTTTTTAACTCCCCATCTGAAGCACAAACATCTCTGTTGTGCTCATAGAGATAGATAGAGGACTCATCTATACAGACCATCAGGACCACAACACCAATGTTAGAACAGGGTGGTATCCATAGAGATAGATAGAGGACTCATCTATACAGACCATCAGGACCACAACACCAATGTTAGAACAGGGTGGTATCCATAGAGATAGATAGAGGACTCATCTATACAGACCATCAGGACCACGACACCAATGTTAGAACAGGGTGGTATCCATAGAGATAGATAGAGGACTCATCTATACAGACCATCAGGACCACAACACCAATGTTAGAACAGGGTGGTATCCATAGAGATAGATAGAGGACTCATCTATACAGACCATCAGGACCACGACACCAATGTTAGAACAGGGTGGTATCCATAGAGATAGATAGAGGACTCATCTATACAGACCATCAGGACCACAACACCAATGTTAGAACAGGGTGGTATCCATAGAGATAGATAGAGGACTCATCTATACAGACCATCAGGACCACAACACCAATGTTAGAACAGGGTGGTATCCATAGAGATAGATAGAGGACTCATCTATACAGACCATCAGGACCACAACACCAATGTTAGAACAGGGTGGTATCCATAGAGATAGATAGAGGACTCATCTATACAGACCATCAGGACCACAACACCAATGTTAGAACAGGGTGGTATCCATAGAGATAGATAGAGGACTCATCTATACAGACCATCAGGACCACGACACCAATGTTAGAACAGGGTGGTATCCATAGAGATAGATAGAGGACTCATCTATACAGACCATCAGGACCACAACACCAATGTTAGAACAGGGTGGGACTCATCTTTGTTTCTGTACCATTATAACGTCTGGGACAGCATGGAGTCAGTTTTCTTCTTCACGATTGGCTGATTCCTCCTGATGACCTGGTTGGACATGACTCCCACAGGGTCACTAGGAAGGATCAGCCAATGAAGTTGGAAGTCCCACCTAGTTGACTACATTAAAATGGTGGAAGCGTTCAGTGGCGTTGACCATGCTAAAGGTGTCAGCATGCTTCAGTTTGGCTGGTGCCGAATCCGGCTACCCGAACGAGTGTGCTAGCATACTCCCTTAAAAAAATCGGCAATCTTTATTGAAGATTCCCTACTGTTGACCAATCACCGACGAAGGGGCGTTGGCTTCGGCTCCGAATGTCGGCTTGCATCCAGAAAAAATGTTGTATGCCCAAACAGCTGAACAAAAACGTCATCAGATGTCGTTATAATATATACACAAACTCTACCGAACTGTTCCGTCTGGGATGTCTTAATGTATCCTTTTGGCCACTAGAGGCCTCTATCCTTCTCTATGGTTGTGTTACACTGTTCACATTTCCTCATTTCATAGGTGCCTCTCTGCTGCCTGAGTAAAACTCACAACAAACTGATCCACCCTGTTCAGAGAGGACACATGTTTTTCGTGTTTAACAGAATGCACCCCCGCAATAGACTCAATAAATGGAAAGTGGGCATAAACAAATCCATATACATATTACCCTATGGGCATTTGGCCATTCCCAGTCTCACATTGGGGAAGGAGAGAGAAATGCTGGAGATAAGGGAAAATGAGGTTCCATGAGGGATCTTGATAAAGAAAATATCAATAGTTGACATTGAGATTTAACCACAGCCATACATAAAACGGGGAATAAGAAAATCAATAGTTGTTCAAATTTGTTCAGCATATTTGGAACTCCTGTGGTGGGTCATTAAGTTTGAAGGCTCAAGCCTTCACATGGAAGAGCTCCGTATGCTCATGCTCCGTATGACTTGGCTGGGTGCTACTACTCTATTCCAAACAGTACTGCTGAACTTGCCATTGAGATGAATCTGCTATTTTAAAGGACATGTTATTTTGAGTATCAAAGTTAATAATGCTGTTCATCTTTTAAAACCACTTTACTCAAATTCGGCCTTGAATATGTGCCTTGGAAATAATTGTTTTTCTTGTATAGACCTACTCAGGACTTACATGACTATGGTTTGAGAGGGAGCTGGAAAGGCTGTCATTTGAAACAGTTTTTATGAGAATAGAGAAATGGATTTTCTACATTATTCTGAATATCTCAGATCAGATCTAGATTTATATCTTCTTATGCTATCTCATATATCTCTTACAGCTTAGTGAAATACTCTACTTACAGCTTAGTGAAAGACACTACTTACAGCAATAATTGTGCGCTCCTGTTTTCTATTATTACTGTACATGTTAACTGAGCAGAAACTATCTCTCTCTCTGTCTATCATTGTCTGTCTCTCTCTGCCAGTCTCTCTCTGTCTCTCTGCTAGTCTCTCTCTGTCTCTCTGCTAGTCTCTCTCTGTCTCTCTGCTTGTCTCTCTCTGTCTCTCTCTGTCTCTCTGCTAGTCTCTCTCTGTCTCTCTGCTAGTCTCTCTCTGTCTCTCTGCTAGTCTCTCTCTGTCTCTCTGCCAGTCTCTCTCTCTCTGTGTCAGGAGATGTGTATGACACTCCCCTGCTCATTTGTCCTAGCCTCTCTAGGCAGCTGTGTAACCGTGGCGACACCTGCATGGATCTTATTAAGATCTTCGACAGGGGAGTAGCTCGCTGAGCCTTGGCAACGGGGCTAAGTGGTCCTCCAAGGAGACCAAATTATAGCTTTGTCTAAGGACACCCGAGTGGAAGCTAGCAACCCACACCGCTCCACCCCTCAGGAGCCTAATGCCTGAGTTCTTCCACGTCATGATTGTTTTCTCATCATGGAGGTCTGTTCTCTCTCTTTACTCCTTTCTACCTCACAAACTGCCCATAAACTGCACAATGACTTAACAAGATCCAGCTCCGTCTAATATGAATTCCTGGTTGTGGATGGAGTTTATGCATCCCAAACGTGATGTTTGGCCTTCCCCGATCAGCATCGTTTCCAGAAAATCTGATCTCGCCGTTTCGGAGTAATGATTTATGAAACCGCACAGGGTAAACTTTCATGACATCATTTCCTTTTCTGGCGCGCTGTCTCTCAGCTGTGAATGTAATCAGTTGCATGTCCAATTATACTCAAAGTGGGTCGTCTATCGCCGGGTCGAGATCTGAAGCATGACGCTGATTCTCGTGTTCGTTTTGTTGACTGCCTCTTTTAATGGAAACGATCTCGTGAAAAAGCGTCCAGATTGCGCCTGCACCTTTTCACCCAATCCTTTCATGTCCCCCATGTGCCTCGAAGAACACAAGGAACATCTCCAGGAATACTCTTGGCTTTCTCAACCTCTGCTGAAAATGTGGAGCACAGATGGCCAATCATTATTTCTGCGTGTGTTTATTGGTCCTGGCTAGGTTCCAGCTCTTCTAAAAGATTGGTGTCATTTTTTTTTACCATTTGGGATTGTCCAGAAGTTTGGATCTGAATTCAGTCAGGGCCAGTAGTGGACGAGGAAGAAGAAAACAAACTGGCTGGGAATGGAAGATGATATCAGAAACGGAGTTCTGGAGCTGTGAACTTCTTCAAGAGAATTTCACATGACTTAATCCTATTAGTAGGGGACTAAATATAACAATTTGTTTCAAGCTTGCCATTAGGGCTGTTTATGGTAATTGGGTATAGGGAGCTACAGGCTTGTTTGAGGCCCATTTGCAAGGCAAAAAGCTCATAATTAGAGCATTAAAAAGAGAGTCCATTTGAAATCTTCATTGGCATAGACAAATGAGACTATTTTCCTTTCGACACACAGAGATGTATTAGTTCCATTCATTTGTGTTGATTCGGTTAATCATGGTCGGTCTCTGTCAAGCCCAGATTATAGGGAGATGTTTATGGCCTCCGTGCTTGGCAAACAGAGATGTTATTGTAATTCCGAAGCCGGATAATCATAGCCGGAGCGCCCGGATGCTTAATGAGGTTAAATAAGGAATGGGGCAGCGCTGCAATCAATGAGTCATCAATCAGGAATTGGCAGAATGCACATCTGGGAATGATCCGGCCGAGCGGGGTCCACACACGTCAATATTTATCGAGCGGGCAAAGAGACGGACACCCCTGCTTTGCCTTCTGACCAGTGATGGGGAGAGAAAGAGATCTGTGGGCGAGAAGCACAGCCTTCTGGGAAACCCGCCTCTGGCTCTTCATGTCGGGCCGTTGAAACTCAACCGGCGTCTGTTTGATATCTCCATGTTCTTCAGTGTGTAGCTGTTTCCTCTCCTCCTTTCACTCCTTCCCTCTGCGCCTGGGAATGCTGGCTGACACGACGCTTCTGCTCTAAAGCCATCCATCGTTGATAGAGGGGGTTCTTATTAACAGGCCCCATGTCAGTCACCGAGCCTGGAAGTGCTTGTGTGAAGTCAATTTGTGCCTGGAGGGCCAGTGCTTCTGTATCTCTGTAGCAGCAGAGGAGAAAAATAAGTTGTCTTTATGTCAGGAGGAGGTCATGGAATTAACACTCAGAAATGAATCAAAATGAATCATAGGAGTGCCTAGATCGACATATAGCCTTTGTTGTTGGTTGCTATAGGTGGAAATATGATGGACTAGAAGGGCCTGTAGTACTGCCTCTCGTCTTGTCTTCGCTGTAGGGTTCAGTGGAGGGTGCAGACATCCCAAAACGGTCTAGAGAAAGTGGGAGGAAAATAACAATCTAATTTTAAAAGTTCACAGCTGGAAACAGTATTATTGTGAGACAAAAAGCTGTGAGACAAAAAGCTGTGAGAACTAGAATCTGATTGGTTAAAGTGTAATATCTTAAGGACTTTTGTTTTCTTTCAAACTTATTTTGAGGAACGTAGGATTGTGTTCCAGAGGGCCATGTGTACACTCTCTGGAGGTAAGAAAATACACATTTGATACCCTAAAAAGGTAAGGCTCAATCTGTATGTCATCACTAAAGGCTGACTACATTTCTTCAAGCAGTATCGGGTTCCAGGAGACGACCTTAAGGTGAAGTCTATTGGTCCTCTATTTTAACATGTGGAAGTAGTCAATGTTCTCGCTCTCTCATATAAGTGGTGAGCTGTATCTTAGTCTAGTAGTAGACCATTACAATATACTTGTCAGGACTCCAGTTGGCTCTCATTGAACAATTTAAATTCAACACAAAGTAGTATGAGAGAAAGCCCTGTTTGTTCTTTACTGAACAATGGCCGACCTGGAGGGGTTTGCATAATTTAACATTCAGTTTCAGTTGTTCACATTCATCTTCAATAAATAATTTCATATGCAACGATTCCCTGTGATTTGTTTCTTCTTCTTTGTATCACAATCATTTCTCCTCTTGGTATTAAAGGCTTGTGTCCTACTTCCTGCTCTCTTGCACAGGAGCATGGGAGTTGCAGTGCTGTGTGCTGGCTGGCTAAACTCAGCGCCAGCTCAGGCAATCTGAATCTCATTAATCGCTTACCTTTTGGGACAAGGCCAAGGAACTTTAAGTTACTGCAAAAGGCCATTTCTTTAAGTTGTTCTCCCCAGCAAGTGCTGTATCCATGCAGAGGCCAAGACTTCCCCTTTAAACAACCACTTCACTCTTATTTTACTCTTTGAAAATATACTGAACAAAAATATAAACGCAACATGGAACAATTTCAAAGATTTCACTGAGTTACAGTTCATATAAGGAAATCAGTAAATTGAAATACATTTATTAGGTCCTAATCTATGGATTCCACATGACCGGGCATATACTTCCTCTTTAAAAATGGCCACTTCACACTGCCTTCATTTTTTGAGTTATGTTAGATTTTAAAAATCTAGTTGACAAAACTGAGGAACAAAATATTTGTTACATTATAATACAAGTTCATACAACTTGGCCAGTGGCAACCCGTCATTGAGCCCCACATTTTTAGCAAAACATTTCGTTTTTTGGGTGCTTCCTGTTTTGCATGTTATTTTGGCATTAATATGTGTCACATTTCAGTTTGTAAACAACGTAAAGAAAGACAAACTTTTAGTTAATAAAGCCTCCATATAAACATGGTCTCTTTTTTGCTTTCTTGAGTAAGCCGGCTCCAAAATGCAGGTGTTTCAGCCAGCTCAGTGCTTTCTGTGGCGGTGGGGCAGGCAGCGGAAAATACGGAGCGTAGGGGTTGGTAATGTTCTCTGGTTGCGCCGTGATTGGCTCAGTGTTCTGTCACTCATGGGGACACTACGTCATTGCCAAATCTAAGGGTAGAGCTCAAAAATTCAAGCCCCTTGGGTGCTGCCGAAGAGTTAAATTAGAAGTGCCCCTCCAAGAAGGCTCAAGGTCATTGGCCACAGATAAAATGACGTCAAACCACATTATAAATTTACAGTAGTTTTGATTGGACTGATAATGTCAAGATCATACTTTCAAAATCTTAGCTAGCAGTCATCATCATGAATCAAGTCGACAATCTACTGGCAAATCCTTTTCAATCCTTGTCATATGGAGAGAAATAATGAAGAGAAATTATAGATAAAACGTATAGGTGGTTATCGGCCATTGGACATAAACAATACACAACAAGTTGGAAATCGCAAATTCAACAATGAATGGTAGGAAGGAATTAGTGGCTAACTGCAAGCATTGCAAAGCAATCACTAGCCTGATATTCAGTGGAGTGGGAGTGTGGTCCCAATTCATTGGCCTTGCTGTCAATCCAGCATGATTTATGCTGCACTCAAAACAACTGTTCACTCAGAACTGGGAAATCTGACCAGTGAGTTCAAGACAACTGGGAAATCAGGAAAAAACTAGCTCCAAATGGGAAAATACGTTAAGAACGGTCATCCAACTCGGAATTGTAAGTCGGGAACTCGGTCCTCTTTCTAGAGCTACGACCTGAAGATCACTGACGTCATCATGATTCAACCTTGTTTTTTTCCAGAGTTCCCAGTTGTCTTGAAAGTACCATAAATCCAGAGAATGCCAGACTTGATGATGACAAAATTTGCCCACGAAGGACCGCCGTGCCACCTTCCTGTTCAAGTGAGCACAGCACAACAAGGTGAGTCCAAAAATGTCTTGTATGCTGCTGCATAAATTATGTAAAATGCTTGGGAGATATGTATACTGTAGCTGTTAGTAGACCATGTGCCTCACCCTAATAATTTGGTCTATTTTTCACCTCTTAATTTTGCCTGCTGTTCTTACTTGGTGGTGCACATGTAGCCTATAACCTGTTTTAGGGATATGTAATCATCTAATATTGTAAGAGCTTTCATTGTGTGCTATATGCCCCCTTTATTTATCATACGGTTCTGACTTGGTGTACAGGGAGAACACCGTAAGAACGGCCCATGTTCTGAATTCCGTTGCTGTACATTTCAAAAGCGCTGAACAAATAGTTATATTGACTACGTCCGTCCTAGCTCGCTCATTAATGTCTTTATCAAAATGACGGATTATCCGCTTGTCGTCCACTTATGCCATAGTTTGTACACCTCAGTTGTCAGTAGAAACCACATTTGTTTAAACAAGTCAGCCATATCAGCTTTGTTTTTTTTTAAGTCAGTAAAGGAAGCTGAATGAACTGTTTCGTTGCCAGACAATGCTCCGCTGATAGCCAGGTGTAGCAGTGGAAAGGTGTTGGGGCTGCTGTGGGGACTCTGCTGTAGCGACAGCTTTATGTAGTTTGTGGGCACAGTTCGTCACCGTTAAAGTACAATGAATGTATTGTTGAGTGGCTTTGCTGACATGCATCCCCTCAACATTCTTTAGGTTTGGCCCACCAAGATTTACATGCCAAAATCGCCACTGAACTTGGCATTGAACATACAGTGATATACTCCAACAAACGGAGTTGTCTGCCTCATGTTCTTTTTAAATCTATTTTTATCCATTTGAAACTCATCCTTTTCCACCTCTCTGTCTTCATCCAGAACACCACATCACAGACCCTCATTTCAATGTGTGCCAGAATTTCCCCCTGCACATGAATACAGCAGTGGCTGCTAATGCCCCTCTCATACTGATTAATACGGAATCAGAATGGATGGGGTGTTTTGTGTGTGCTCTCTGAATAAGAGACTATGTGGGAATGTGTTTCTGTGTGTGTGTGTGTGCGTGTCGTTGGATGGGGTTGGAGAAGAGTGTGTGTGTGTGCTGTGTAGTGTGTTTCTGTGTGTGTGTGTGGTTGGATGGGGTTGGAGAGGAGTATGTGAGTGAGTAGCCTCTTTGTCATGACCCCTGGACTGTTGATCACGTTTTGTCACAAACTCATCTTCTCAGCCGTGGCGCTGGAGAGGCCGTGGAGTACCTCTGTCATTCACTGACAACACTTGAACCTGAGGCTGCTGCGTAGACAGAGGTCCCCCCCCCACAAAAAAAAATCCCAATTAATGAGGGAAAGGTTTGAAGAGGGTGCCCTTGACTCTGCCTGTGACGGCTTAATTGTAATCTCCCACAAGCCCCCTGGCAACAACCTTCCCCGTTCAACGGCCCCCTGCACTTCTGATTGAACTGAAAGGTGTTTGGCATATTAAATTTACCTCTCAGGTCTGAGGTATAGTGGAACATCTGTTCTGTTCCGAGCCTCTGTACATTGTCAGGTAGCGAGGATAAAGAGTATGTATGATGCGACTGTATGATGCGACTGTATAGAACCTACTGCTCGAATGGACAGTTAGAACCGCGGGAGGAAAACCGGTGCTAGAGGATTTAATACACATCTGTTATATAAATCTGTATTTACTCTTGAGGGATGTGACCTCGGGGTTAATACTCTCTAGGTCCATTATTGCGCAGAGAGGAACAGCAGTGCTTCATGTCATGTATGTCTCTATACTTTATCTTGTCACTCCCAGTAGAGAGCTATCCTACACAGACCCTCGTCTTCATTTAAGCCTGTTGTGACCACTGGGTCGTGTTAATGCAACGGTGTGACAGGCGGAGGCACATCCTATGTGGAGGTACCCTGCTACATACCATGTACAACGCTCATTAGCGTCTCTGTACTCAGTAGAAACCATCATGCATTGCAACCATTATAGTTATCATTACTATGTCTATGCATAGTATAGGACATCTGGAGCGGGATTAATATGATATTGTGCAGTTGTGGCTATTCTGAGAAGAGATGCATGCATGTTTTCATGTCTAATGAATTACGTGTCTGTGTAATTTCCCCTCCCTCTCTTCCACACTCATTTCTAAGGACTGCGATCAAATATGACCTTTATTAAGGCCTGCGATATCTGTACAGTGGGCTGCTGTTCTTCCTGCTGGCTCTCTGTCAGACTTTTGCAGATTCAGCAGTGTGTGAGGAAATTGTCTCTGGGACACTTGGGGGGGAAAAAACACATTTCAACATCCCCATCTCCAGCAGTAGATCAGATGCACACCATCTTAAAGTAGCATATCAAAAGGCCATGGATGAACGCCAGAGTCAGCCCATGTGTTGTAATCGAGGAGCTAGCCTAGCCTAGCACAGTGCTGGCTGAGGTAGAGTGCATGATGTGTTGTAGTCAAGGAGCTAGCCTAGCCTGCTACAGTGGTGGCTGATGTGTTATAGTCAAGGGGATAGCCTAGCCTAGCATGCTACAGTGATGGCTGAGGTAGAGTGGATGATGTGTTGTAGTCAAGGAGCTAGCCTAGCCTAGCCTAGTCTGCTACAGTGGCGGCTGTGATGATGGATGTGGATGATGCCCCAGTCCCTGCTCATGTGCGTTTCACAGAGGTGCCATCTGAGCTCAGACCAAAGTTCTTATCTCTAGCCTGATTGCTTTGTTCATCCCGTTCGCCACGTTGGTGTCGCAGAGTGGAGCTTGTGGTGGATATCACGCCGATATCATTGGATATCATTGGATATCATTGGATATCATTGTGGGACTCCCGGGACTTTGCGTTCCGGACCTGACATTATGGGCCATTATTAATCGCAGGGCATGCTGGGTAAAGAAATTAAGACGGGCGGCCATGGTGGAAGCAAGACGCATTAAAGGGAGGCTTTTCAAAGGGAATGAGGATGAAAAGTGACCATTTCGTCATTGTGTGCAAAGCGCGCAGCTCCTGTGAGTTCTCATCTTGTTAACATAATGCGCCTTCAAAAAAAAAAAAGAGGGGCTGAAAGCATTTCTCCTGCATAAATAATGCAAATGGGAGAAATACATTTTGCAACAGGTTAGGGTTCTGCTCATTTCTATTCAAAGCCTTGCAGCCTTTCCCCCTCATATACATGAGGTTCCTAAAAGCCTCTCCTGAGAGTGCAAAGAGGTGGATGGCAGAGCGGAACAGAGGACCTTTTGTAGAAAAGATGAAAGACGAGAAAACTATTAGGTGCAGTCACAATTATATTTTCCCTGTGTTTTATATCATATTGTTTCAACAGCTGATGAAACTAACACTGTGAAAAAAACATAAATCAGTTTTATTTCCTGATAGTTGCTGGTTGAAAATACAATCTACACAGGACCTTCTAATCAACAGGTTTGCATGGGCGGGAGTTTCAGCTTTACATGGTGACATCACCATGTGGTAAATTGGTTGCTAGACCAATGTCAGCTAGTTTTCAGTTTTCTCCTGCCCACTCAGATCCCTCCCAGACAGACTGAGCAAAATTCTTGATTGAGAAATAGTTTTTTCCCCTAAAAAACGACTTTGCCCATTTTAATGGAACTCTATTACAGTAAAGTACTTAATTGTTACCCAGAAATGATTTGATATCGATATAAAAAATGGCTGCATTGGGCCTCTACTCATGGTTGGGAGAGGGGATTGGTCGGCCGGGGAAAAGCAATCAAGAAGCAGGGGCGAAATCGCCGGGGTTATTTGAGAAGTGGCAAAAAGCCCCCGACATGGCATGTCTCACCAGGTGCTCAGTGCTTCCCTCCAGTGGTGGGACACTTACAAGCATGTTTGCTCTTTCTATTCCTGATTCTCCCACAGAAAACAGAATAGCTCACATTACCCGTCTCCCTTCCTTTTCATCAAGACCACTAATTGAAAGGGAGATACCTAGTCAGTTGTACAACTGAATGCCTTCAACTGAAATGTGTCTTCCGCATCGAGGAACTTGATAGATGCAGTGTACATGCTGGATGCAGAGCCAGATAGATGCAGAGCCAGAAAGATGCAGTGTATATGCTGGATGCAGAGCCAGATAGATGCAGTGTACATGGTGGATGCAGAGCCAGATAGATGCAGTGTACATGGTGGATGCAGAGCCAGATAGATGCAGTGTACATGGTGGATGCAGAGCCAGATAGATGCAGTGTACATGGTGGATGCAGAGCCAGATAGATGCAGTGTATATGGTGGATGCAGAGACAGATAGTGGATGCAGAGCCAGATAGATGCAGTGTATATGCTGGATGCAGAGACAGATAGTGGAAGCAGAGCCAGATAGATGCAGTGTATATGCTGGATGCAGAGCCAGATAGATGCAGTGTATATGCTGGATGCTGAGCCAGATAGATGCAGTGTACATGCTGGATGCAGAGCCAGATAGATGCAGTGTATATGCTGGATGCAGAGCCAGATAGATGCAGTGTATATGCTGGATGCAGAGCCAGATAGATGCAGTGTATATGCTGGATGCAGAGCCAGATAGATGCAGTGTATATGCTGGATGCAGAGCCAGATAGATGCAGTGTACATGCTGGATGCAGAGCCAGATAGATGCAGTGTACATGCTGGATGCAGAGCCAGATAGATGCAGTGTATATGGTGGATGCAGAGCACATGGTGGATGCAGAGCCAGATAGATGCAGTGTACATGGTGGATGCAGAGCCAGATAGATGCAGTGTACATGTTGGATGCAGAGCCAGATAGATGCAGTGTACATGGTGGATGCAGAGCCAGATAGATGCAGTGTACATGGTGGATGCAGAGCCAGATAGATGCAGTGTACATGGTGGATGCAGAGCCAGATAGATGCAGTGTATATGCTGGATGCAGAGCCAGATAGATGCAGTGTATATGGTGGATGCAGAGCCAGATAGATGCAGTGTACATGGTGGATGCAGAGCCAGATAGATGCAGTGTATATGCTGGATGCAGAGCCAGATAGATGCAGTGTACATGGTGGATGCAGAGCCAGATAGATGCAGTGTACATGTTGGATGCAGAGCCAGATAGATGCAGTGTACATGTTGGATGCAGAGCCAGATAGATGCAGTGTACATGGTGGATGCAGAGCCAGATAGATGCAGTGTATATGGTGGATGCAGAGCACATGGTGGATGCAGAGCCAGATAGATGCAGTGTACATGGTGGATGCAGAGCCAGATAGATGCAGTGTACATGTTGGATGCAGAGCCAGATAGATGCAGTGTACATGGTGGATGCAGAGCCAGATAGATGCAGTGTACATGTTGGATGCAGAGCCAGATAGATGCAGTGTATATGCTGGATGCAGAGACAGATAGTGGAAGCAGAGCCAGATAGATGCAGTGTATATGCTCACCAGGTGCTCAGTGCTTCCCTCCAGTGGTGGGACACTTACAAGCATGTTTGCTCTTTCTATTCCTGATTCTCCCACAGAAAACAGAATAGCTCACATGCTGGATGCAGAGCCAGATAGATGCAGTGTATATGCTGGATGCAGAGCCAGATAGATGCAGTGTACATGGTGGATGCAGAGCCAGATAGATGCAGTGTACATGTTGGATGCAGAGCCAGATAGATGCAGTGTACATGGTGGATGCAGAGCCAGATAGATGCAGTGTATATGGTGGATGCAGAGCCAGATAGATGCAGTGTACATGCTGGATGCAGAGCCAGATAGATGCATTGTATATGCTGGATGCAGAGCCAGATAGATGCAGTGTACATGTTGGATGCAGAGCCAGATAGATGCAGTGTACATGTTGGATGCAGAGCCAGATAGATGCAGTGTACATGGTGGAAGCTGGATGCAGAGCCAGATAGATGCAGTGTACATGGTGGATGCAGAGCCAGATAGATGCAGTGTATATGCTGGATGCAGAGCCAGATAGATGCAGTGTACATGTTGGATGCAGAGCCAGATAGATGCAGTGTACATGGTGGATGCTGGATGCAGAGCCAGTCATCTCCGAGATCATGAAGGAAAGGAGACGAGCATCAGAACAAGGAAACCAGTTTACAGTATGGGAACACATTGTTTCTCCCCCTGGAACTGGACAGACAGTATCCCCCCTGACTCTCAGAGCTTGTTTGGTGATGGTGCTGCTGGATGTTTGCATGGTTTCAGTTTCCTCTCAGTGGGCCGTGTGATGAAACTGTGTAACCCCCACTAACCCCCACTAAGCCCTGGATGGGGTTATCAGCTGCCTCTCCAGGGGGGAGCTAAAGAGAAGTGCTGCCGGGGCCAATGCATTCCACCCCTGTGACATCATCAAATCCTGACAGCCTCCGCACTCCACTCCGTTAACTCTCCGTTGTCAACAACTGATTGAGGGTCAGTTCTCGGCCACCCTACTTCTAATCAGTCACCACTGTGAGCTGAACAGCTGAACTGGCCCATGGCCAGTTGATAAGCATGTGCAAACACGTTTCGCCCTTGCATTAGCGCCGGGTATCAGCATGGTGGCAGCATAGCCAAAGACCTTCAGCGGCGCATGGAGGGAGACACTCCACACACACTTCCTGTGACGACTCCAACTCTGAGAGTTAATTAAGGAGTGTTTAACCTCATCTGGGCTTTTATGACATGATGGACTGCGGAGTGACGACACTTTGGAGTGGCGGTCTGTCCATGTGTCCTACACGATACTCTCCGGCAGCGCTGTCACACACACACACACACACACACACTTCTGTCTTCTGATTAGGCCTTACTGTCGAACGCGCTAAGTGGGCTGCCACCACACAGGAGAGGGGCTTAAGAGGGTGGCGGCTGTTCTGCTGTTTGAGCTGGGTACCAACCATGTGGATGAGATAGGAGAGAGATGTGTGAGAGAGAGAGAGAGCGATAGAGAGAGAGATGGGCCTTGGTGCAGCTCTCCAGACCAGCGATAAGTGGACCATGAAGTTAGGAGGGAAAAACACCTGATAGCAGGATGGAAGCACTCAATGAAGTCAACATGCAACAACAACAATAAACCCCTGACAACAGCATTGCTTTTAAGAGGGCAGCTTGAAATTATCAAAGCTGGAGGCCGTTGGCTGTGTGTGTGTGTGTCAGCGAGCTTGAGGTGTCAATGATGGGACAAGAGGAAGGGGTGTAGAGGAAGCTTCCTCTAACTAACAGAGGGAGTGGGGCACTGCTCTGATTGAGCTGTATCAACAGCACTAGTGTGTGTGTGTGTGTGTGTGTGTGTGTGTGTGTGTGTGTACTGCACTATGCTTGTGGGTGGTCTACATGATAAATACTAGGTCTTTGATCGCCTCACCAGATATTAGTGGTGATAACAATAGCTACAGTCATTATCCTTGTGTATTACAGATCTTCCTCATTTGTGATTCCAACTCCCTGGGGATGCTTGGGCGGTCTGAGATTACTGCCATGGAATAGTTGGTCATTAGTCGCTATTGATCGGCACAAATGATAGCCTTCTCGTTGGGCCGGGGGCATGTGCCTTGGCAAGTCTCGACGTTAACTGATGACCCGTGAACTGCCGGACCAGTTGTTTTTACCCCAGGTGAAGTTCCCTTCTCATTTATCTCTCCCCTGCAAAACTCACACACACATCTCCATTCTCTAGCCCCAGGCCTTAAGGGAATTGGTGCTGGGGCTTGTTCCCTTGGAAACCCCTTTCAGGGCTGCAATGACCTCACCAGTCTGGTGACCTGTGGAGAGAGAGAGTAATCTGAAGATGAGACCAGGGAAAGAGACCGAGATACCAGTGATATGTCAAGCTGTACTCAAATACTGAGAAGATCACTCAATATCTAATACCATTTGACCGATCCAGATGTATTAGTCATGTTTTCTAGTGACAAAGCTGGATAAACAGAGATAATATGATTGCCAAAATATGGGATGGTAAACAACAGGGTGTGTGTACGTGTGTATGTATCCATTTGTGTGTTTGTGAGTATAATCATTTTATGTGTGTGTGTCTGAGTGGGAGTATTTGTTTGGGTATGTGTTTCTACACTCTCTCTCACACACAGATCAGCTCCATCAATCCTTCAGCATATAGACTGCCTTTGGCTTTGTGTGTCTATGGAACTTCTGCCTCCTCTTTTTAGCTGTGCCCCCTACCGTGTCACCGGGGGCTGTCAAATGGGGGTGAGATAACCTGTTTGCGCTGCATTGAGGCCTAATTGATCCCCGAGGCCGTGGAGTTAAGCTCTTCTCAACATTGCTTGACTCCACAATGACTCGTCTGGGAGGGAGACAACACCTGCTGGCTCACACCAGGGTGTTCCAATGACAGGCAAGACAGAGGGGGGGGTGTAAGGACAGTAAAGGGAGGACTCATCTGTCTTTCACATACAGACAGGGGGGGTGTAAGGACAGTAAAGGGAGGCCTCATCTGCCTTTCACATACAGATGTAAGGAACAACATACCGAATGTTGGTCTGCCGTTCATCTGTCGCTCGTCTGCTGTTCGTTCGGTGCAGTCGTCTGACTGCTGAAATGTTCACGAGATTCTACATGTAGAAATCGGTTTGTAAATTACAGACAGCACTCTGTTCAGAAGTGCTAAGTACTCTCGGCCGACAAACGCTACCGGTGTGTCCGTGCCTTAAGGGGATTGGGAAAGGGAGAAAGAGGGGAGTCTTTACAATGGGCCTTGTTCCACAGGTGTGGGGATTGTTACGCGTTCACCGCAGGGGCTATTGAACTGCCTGCCAGGCTGGATGGGACCCAGGGGGACGTGCTGGAAAAACAGGAAGAGATCAGGTGAGCCAAGGAGGTGGAGAAAGGGAAAGAAAGAGAGCGAGCCGTGTGCTGAGAGGAGAGGGGGTGGTGACAGACATGTCCCAATCACACCCTCAGTTCTGCTCAACCACCCTGTGATTAGCATACCTTTGAGTAGGATCCATAAAAATTAAAGCCAAAGCTATTGAACGCCTGAAGCTTTCAATGTAAAGACGTTTTGCAACAACGGTGCACCAAGCGTTGCAAAAGCGTCCGCATTCTAAAGTGGATGTGTGGGTGTCGAGTGAGAATGTGTCGGCTCTCCAGCACCCGTACCCCCGCCCCCTCGCTCTCTGCTTTGCCGGCGGCGATAGCAGGGGTTGGCACTCCGGTATCGTCCCTGGCAAGTGGGTGAGGTGCTCCACCACCATCACACACCAGCTCCCTTTCACACTCCAGCTGGAGGACAGGAGGGTCACTTTGTTGACCTGCTTTTAAAGCCCCACCACTTGGACAGTAATCACCAAAAATAACACCGACGCTCTAAAGAGCCTAACGCCCATTGGCCTGTGAATCGAGTCACACAACAAGCACTCCCAGAATGACTGTATTAATCACCAGCAACAACAGAGGTGGACCCTTTTGAAAGCATACATATTCAACTGCATTATGCTAAAAAGTCATTGAACGACCTGGCGCCGGGGCCCTGTGTGTTTCGATATCAAACCAGAGGAGGGGGTAAACAATAGCGTGCAAATAAATCAAATATGGCCGCCCAAGCCTCCGCAGTGCCAATAGAATTATTGGAATATAAAACTCATCCCCATATAAATGACATTGTGTTGAAGTGATAAACCCCATGATAGGCCCCAATTCTACTCTATTACACAATTTGACAGGTTATAAAAAATAACTGACAAAGGGATTCATTAGTAAAACTAAAAAGTTGTAAATTGTATCTGGGCATCTGGAACGTGTGAGACTTTGCACTTCGACCTCTCATTGGAGAATGTTATTGCAATTTGAAAAAGTGTCTCGCTGAGAGAAAAATGAACATCCGAGTGAGCCGACCCCCTATACCAGCTAGAATCGAGTCTTCTCTTGCTCTGTGTCTCCTGAAGCAGCAGGCCCCATCTGAACCGAGGGCAGCTATTGATTCCTCTAACGATGTGGGAAAGAGCTCATTGTGACAGAGTTTTTCCAGGAGCCTCTTGTCCCCGTTTACCTTTAGTGCCAGAACGAATTGGCCTGATAGGCAGCTGTGTTTTCAAAAGGCTTACACGCCACAGGTTTCTTTGGAGAGGACGGCCTCTTTCATGGCAGGATTAGAGGCAAACCCATCAGCCCCAGATAGGATTCTCTGAAGGGAAATTCCTCAAGAACTGGCTTCACTTTTTGAGACGTCTGTTTGTGAAATCTGGCCGTGTAAGATTAACAAAGAGTCTCTCTGGTTGTTGTTTTTTTATATAGAGATTTGATACAATCCGCAGTGCACAGCCTTTGTAAAACATTTTTGGCAGCGAGGGCTTTGATAATGCTACTCCTTGTGTTTTTAAGATATGGCTAAGTGGCTGTTGATGTCAGAGAATGAGAATTGCAGAATGGTAATTGGCTCCGTTCCCCTAGTTCGCTCGACAGCAGCATTCGAACCAATGTGGGCCTGGGACTTCTGCCAAAAGCCTCCATCTTTATTTTTTTCCCCTCCCTCCCTCGCTCACTTTTTTTTTGTTTGGCGACACTGCTCATGTCTGCATTTGTCCCTTTTGATAAGACCCTTTCATCCTGTTTGCATTGATTACTGGCTGACGAGTCACCCTGATACACTCGGGGCCCTATTCAGGCCGGCCTCGCTGCACACTGGGCCCATTGTGGCCAGGAATGTGTCTCCTTTCAGGGCCTGAGCCCGCCTATGAAAGCATGTCAATAATCCTGAGACAGCGGTGCTCCACAATACCCCGACTCGCCATGGAAATAAGGCCCTCATTTTCCGCTCCACTAAGGGGAGAGTGCTGGCTGGATAGGAGAGAGCAGACGGATGGACGCGGAACATCAAACCCCAAGCTCACCATCCCTGCTTCTGGGTGGGGGCGATAGCCTAGCTAAAATGGCATAATGCTAGCATTTAGCTAAATGAATATGTGCATGATCCACAGAGCGAGAGTGTATTGTGTGTGCTCTCGTAAAAATGGATCCAAAGTCCCCATTTGGTTACGTAATAAAAATTGTGAGAAATCTTGCATGAGTTAACATAGCCCATTCTGCACTTCACAACTGAGGTCTCAATAAAAAATAAAACCTTTTGGACCTCATTTCAGGAAGTATCAGTTCTGAGATGACGGTAGTAGTGGCTGGAAGGAACCAGCAGTAGGCTTGGCCGTGAGACTGTGGTTTCGGCACCGGAGGTTTGTTTGAGTAGAGAGCGTAATTCTGCAGGCAGAACAAATGGGATTCTGGTCTTTAGCGGCCACTAAAACCACTGAAAACAGACATCTGTTCTATTAATTTGGGGGCTGGTTTGCGGGGCCAGGTAGGGCTGTGGGAATCCGATTGTAAGCCTGGAGATGGAGTGAAAGCGGGAGGCCGATCATCGCTCTGCAAAGAATTAAAACCACCTCTGCAAATAGCCCCAGTGTGTGTAGAGCCCCGGGGTGGGAGTTTCACAGCGTCCATGGTTCCAGTGTAAATAAACAGTGCAGAGGTCTGCGAGGGTGGAGGGCCTCTTCTCCCAGAGGTGAAGCCCTGGCCTTTGTTGCCTCCTAATTCAGGCCACTCTTTATTGAGGATGAGGGAAAAGTGGGTCTCTGTGTGTGATATTAGAATGCAAGGTCCACCATGTACTTGTGTGTGTGAATGCATGTGTGTGTGAGGGATCAAGACTTTCAGGTCTTCTCCATGTTGTGAACTCCAACCACAGCGCACTTATGGCCAGGTAATGGTTTTCGTTGATCGGGTTTTTTTTAATGGAAACTGATCTGGGTTATTTACATAGTTTCTTTCCCATACTTTAGTAAAATTGGTAGACTAGCAGCCCTTTGGCCCAGTTTTACTATTTGGGGCCTTTTGTTATGCATTCGACCTCAGCCCAGAGTCTTTGTTCCAGCCCTCAACTAGCCCACGTGGGCCAGTCCAAAGTTTACAATGAGGTAGCCAATGAGGAGTGGTCATTTTCTCCCTCCTTTAAGCGAATAACCCTGCTAGCCTCACTGAGCATAAACATCTGAGAGGCATCCAATTAAAGTGGTGATATCTCCAGGCGTTTGAAGGTTCATCTGAAGCAAATGCCGTTAACTTATAATTTACACATAGCTTACACTTTAAAATGTATACCATGTTTATTTTTTTTCCTGCTTTCCGGTCTGCACAGATGTTATGGTAAAAAAAAAAGATGGATTTTTCACATAGTGGAAAAGTCAGAATGAAATATTAGTTTGTTAACCATGTATAAAACTAGGTCGTTTTAGTGATGAAAAATATAGGCCCATTCCATATTTGACTTCTAGTATAATTCGCACAGCTCTCTAGCGCGATGAATAATTTAGTGATGTTGAGTAAACAGGAGCAATAATTAGGTTCACAGACATGATGTCGACTTTGGTAATAAATCATTACCTTTATTTAGCAAACACGTTTATACCCTATATTTAAATTTCTATAAGGCCACGAAGTACACCATCACGACCTCATCCTGCTTGCTTATAGGCTAGCTTTCCAAAAACAAGGAATTAAAAATGCATATAATTTCAAATTTTTGTTTTAAGGAGAAAAAAAAAAATCAAACCCCAATGAAGACAGAAACTGTTGGCTGCAATGAGCCAATGTTAGAGCGAGGTAAATGCTTTGTTTTGCGGTAATACAAATGTATTCGGTGGAGGAGGGGGGAATCAAACTGATATTTAGCCCCTACTAACTCCACCCCCCCCCCCTCTTTTGTTTTATGCAAGGCTCTTTTTACCACATGGTAGTGACAGATTGTTTGAGCTGGAAGGAAAAGCCATTCGAAGCTAATTAAGCAGCCATTCCAGGGACTATTTGCAGGCAGGAGGGAGAGAAGCACAGGCATTTGTCAGCGCTGAGCCCCGCGTGGTATTGATTGACAGCATGGGATCCTGACTGACAGCCTTTGCTGCCTCTGGCCAATTGTAAGCGAGGAGGTAAGACAGCTGCACAGCCATTGGATAACGAGCAGTGACGGGGAAGGGGAGCCCCACGTGGGGCTGAGTATAGCGAGCAACACGTGATAGGCTGACTTCCTCGGGCGCAGACATGTTGTACCTTTCAGCGTTGCCGATATGAAAGCTTGTTGATGGTTGAGGTCTTATTAAAAATGTAGGTCGATCAAATCAGTCTGATCAATGAATACATTTAATCCCCATTTTCTAGTATTCGTGTTAGACTTATGCAAGGGCTATGCTTATTAAATTCAATCGTTCTTAATTATAGGCTTTCAAAACTATGCGATGGAGCAAATCATACATTAAACACTACCGTCCTAAATGATTAAGCTATTTGTAGGCTGGATCTTCTAAGATAGCAAATTATAGAACACATACTTTCTTCAGAGCACATTTAATGTGCTTGTGAGTTTCAGATTTCATAAACTGCAGTATAGCCTATTCTAAACGTTTAAATGAGACAAGTAATTGGCTGATATAGAAAAATAGTTGCTTAATTGCTAGGACACTTTTTAGTCCAGAAACACAGGCATGCGAGGCATTCAATTTGATTGTTACATTGTATCTAACATTATAGGAGATTTAACCATGTGTACCATGCTGCACATGCCCATGTCTGCATCACATGAGGGATTTAATATATCAATGATTAAAAGTTAAACAGTATATTCTGACATTTGTGGCAGAAACATTTATAATTACCTTTGTTTATTACAAGTTCGTCAGTTGAATACCAGTTTAGATCCAAAATGGCGAATATATGAGGTCATATATCACAGTCCAATGGGAACACAAGGGTACTATGTACCCCACGTGGGGACATCCCTCTCTGATAGGCCAATGCGGATAAACTCCTTCGGAGAATCCGATTGGCTTGTGAGAGGCCCTCTCGCGGCAGTTGAGTCCTCGTGTCAGTGCACAGTCTGTGTGTGGTACAGCAAGCGTTGGAGAAACTGGGTACATCGAATGCAAGCAATTGCTTCGTTACAACATCCAACTTTTCTACGATTTAACCTCTTTTAACTTACAAAATTGTATTTGGATTTACTAGAAGACTCGTCAATAATTGCATTAAGTCAAGAAAGGCTTTCTTGGAAGTTTTATGCGGTCAACAACTCGTTCTAATCGACGGCTCTCCGACGTCGGATCGGAAAGGCATTGTCGAGGCAGGTCGTGCGGCGCCACGAGATCGCCGAAGTTCCAAAGGGCTCGGCTGGGACAAGGATTCCATGTAACCAGCGATTACTTTTGGATCATTTTTTCATTCTCATAAGGAAGGTTACCAGCCGAGGATTGTGAAAATTCGTTCAACAGAGGGATTATTGCCGTCGTAGGGGAGGGGAATCAATCGAGACAAAGGTACAGAAGAAGACCCGAGAAGAGCCCGCTAACAAGACGGGTGGTGTAGCTTTCATGGCTGGGCTACTTTGAAAACAGCATTGTGTTTTATAACCAAGCTTGGTGGACTGAATGTCATAATCCCGCAGCCCGCTTTGTCAAATATTCTGTTTTCCAGTTGCGCTCGAACACTGCAGCTCGGCGAAACAGCAAATTGTTACATTTGTTGCGAATACAGATAATACAAAAACATGATACAATGTATCAACTCTGATTGTAGCGAGGCTGGTCTTTTTGGTTTTGGATAAATTGTTACCCGTGCTACGCGGCTATTGTAGTTTTTTCCGTCTGCTAGTGTAGCCTATTATCACTCTAGCGTGAAGGCTTGACACGCCAACAAACCTGTCAAACAAACCCATTTAGATATCACCATTTCCCAACATGTCGGATAAATATGTGCAAGTCGAGAATAGCGGTTTATTATGGCATGTATTTTTGAGAGACAGACCAGGCGATGATATTGAGTTAAATTATAGAGGCTATAATCTGCACATGCCATTGACTAAATTCAGCAAGTATTTCCTTGCTGTCGTCACGAACATATTTTGAAGCTATGTGCGTGTTCCTATTGCCTACTACATTAATTTAGCTAATATCCATTCTGTTGTGCTTTTTTGTTATGTTTGTTTGTGATGGTGAAAGGAAAGGGGCTTAAAAATCAACAATAAAGATCGAGAGATCGGAGGGTCGAAGTGTGTTCTCCGCCGCGGAGGATTGGCATTGTCCGACCGCTTGTGCGCACAGGGAGGGGTGGCGGACTATCGCACATCAACTCGGATTACTGAAGTATCCCCCAATTTCCCTCAAAAAAGGATACATTCAAGATGTATCCACAGGGCCGGCATCCGGTAAGTATCCCAGCTCTTGAGATTATTATGCGAAATAATGCAAATGTACCGCCTTCAAAATAATTAGCTTGTCAGACACGAGCTCGTGATCTGCACCTTACTATTTATGGTCTGCACGTCGAGTAGCCTAGTCTCTCTGTTTATGACACTCGACAACACGTTTCGACAGGAAACTGCAAATAAACAATCGATTCACGTATAAGATTCTTATGAGCAGTTTTAATAACAAAAGACGGGCCAATATGTAAGAGGTGAAAAAAATATTTTCTGGGCGAATATTTTTTTTTTACCCTCTAAATTCCTCCAAGCTGCTGCATTGAAGCAGTAGCGGATATGCTGTAATTATCAAGCTTACTACACGGCATCATTGGCATGCATTGAATTCCTCACAAATCAGGTTGTGATTTCCTCTCTCTCTCCGATCACCCCCCTTCCCGTGCTCTTTGAGGACGGGCGCACTGACCCGCCTCTGTCATCGCACTCTTGAGTGATAGTGGTTCTTCCCACCATTATAAAAGCGGCCACCAGGCAGGGCTCAAGGGAACGTTTGGGTACCACACTGACAAACCACCATTCAGCAGCAGCAAAAAATCATTTTACACGGAAGAGAGAGGCCTATAGGAGAGGGAGGCTAAGAAAGCATGATGAAGGATGATGATACTATTTTGCCATGTTGCTATTGATTATAAATAGACTGTTATGTTATAGAAATGGGCTGAGATCTCGGCGTGATGTGTTATAGTCTATGTTATAGAAATGGGCTGAGATCTAGGCGTGATGTGTTAGTCTATGTTATAGAAATGGGCTGAGATCTAGGCGTGATGTGTTACGGTCTATGTTATAGAAATGGGCTGAGATCTAGGCGTGATGTGTTAGTCTATGTTATAGAAATGGGCTGAGATCTAGGTGTGATGTGTTATAGAAATGGGCTGAGATCTAGGCGTGATGTGTTATGGTCTATGTTATAGAAATGGGCTGAGATCTAGGCGTGATGTGTTACAGTCTATGTTATAGAAATGGGCTGAGATCTAGGCGTTATGTAATGGGTGTGGCTGCACCACCACTCCATTGGGGTTATTGATATCAACACTGCTTTTCTCTAGGCACCACACCAACCAGGGCAGCCTGGCTTCAAGTTCACCGTGGCCGAGTCCTGCGACAGGATCAAAGACGAGTTTCAGTTCCTGCAGGCCCAGTACCACAGGTAATGACATCCTCTTTTAGAGGATGTACTTCAACTGAAAGAACTAGGCTACTCGTGATCAATCTAGTTAGCGATGTCTGCTAACACTGTGTTTTACATGGCATGTTTGTTATGGGAAATGTGAAGGTGCTGTTGGTAATATCTAGAAAAATAGATTTTTCACATGGTACAACTATATTGAGTGGTTATGGTGTATTGTCTTTTTAAAACCATAGATTTCTGTGAAGTGGACTAACATGTATTAATTATGTAATAAAGCATAAATATTGGCTAATAATAATGGACCATATTTCTCCTCTTTCAGTCTCAAAGTGGAGTACGACAAACTGGCCAATGAGAAGACAGAGATGCAGCGTCACTATGTCATGGTAAGAATATCACACTACATACAAGTACAATCACTTCCTGGAACTAAAACCCTGCATGTGATGGTTAGTAAGCTGTGCTATTATTTTCCCTCAGATAAAACGGTAGCAACCGTGTTTGTTTGCAGAGGCAATTTGAGTGACATTTTTGGGTGCATTTGAGATTGTTGACTCATGATCATCCCTGTGAGGTGATTGGCCAGAAAGGGACATTGGGCCTCCTGTGATTGGAGGAAGCGTGTGTGTGTGCCTATAGAGAAGGAGTGCGTGGGGGTTGTTGTGAAACTCCATCAGAGGTCAAATGTCCGGCCGTTGATAAAAGGGCGTGACGGACGGGGCTTTGTGATGATGGGGGGGGGGGGGGGGGGGGGGGGGGGGGGGTTATAATGGCTCCATGGCCTCTTTTATGTCTCTGACCCCCTAAGGGTTAATGACTGGCCTGCTGGCTTTGTGTGTGAAGCTGATTTATTTAGGGCAGTATTCTCCCAGGGTGAGCTATGGCCTATGGGCCTTCACATACCCAGGGCCTTTCTGACACATCCAGGGCCTTCTAAGACATCTCATTAAGGATGGAGAGAGTTGGGGGGGTAGAAGGGACCCCCTGGCCAGGTAGACAACTAGTTAGTCACGGTGGAGTATGACATTTCTATTTTAGCCTAGCTGTTTAGCGGTGGCCTCCTATCCGGGATGACTTGCAGACAATACTGTGGCCTATGGCTGAATGACCTCATCAAGTAGAGGACACAGTCAAGTGAAGTATTACCATGTAAAAAAACAAATAGCAGTATTAACCTTTACATTGTTGCCATTTTAGAATGTGTGACTTAACTCCAAAACAACAGCTCCACCTGATCCACGTTCAAACATTCCCTTGTTAAATAATTTTTTTCATTTTCAAAGCCCCCCCCCCCCCCCCCCCCATGATCAAATAGAAATTGTAAGTGTAGATAGTACAAAGTTATTTGTGCCTGACTATTTACTGTCAAGCTACAACATTGATCCAACTCAGAGCCTAGCTGAGGTTCTGGGTAACACAAGAAGGGCTGGTGAATGAATGGAAAATAACCAGTCAGTCCCTAGACATGATGTAACAGAGGCCCAACTCTGAGCTGAGGCCCCGTGCATATAAACTCCTCTTATCTTATTTGTCCACGCCAGGATGACTTTAACCAAACGCACTGGTACTTTAGTTAAACATTATTTTTTTATTCTGAGGAAACGCATGCACCGGTTTAGAGGTAGTGTGTGAGAGGGGGGTTGTTAGATAAACAGGATGGACTAACTAGGCCAAATCTGGCAGCCGCCGGTTCACGCCCTGATAGTGAGTATCGCTACGGATGTCTAATCTACGATTGACAACAATCTATTTGTTTTGAAAGACTCGTATTTCGCCAGACTGATTGAGTTAGCAACTTAGCATTTTAAAATCGGACTGTGCTCAAAAGAAGTGGATTGGAGTCCTGTAGCTTAGCATTTACCCTATCCACTCAGACACGGTTCACCTCGCTCACCCCCTAGACTCCCAAAAAGAGCTCGAAGAACAAAGAAAGGGATAGAAAAAGAGGGAGAAATAGAGGGATCACTACAGCCTTTGAGCCGGCCTGGGTGGAGGATTTGAAGTGTTAATCAGTAACGGGCTAGGACAGCTAGTTCTCTCCCCCTAGCCCTGCTCAGGAGTCCAGCATTCTGACATGCAGACTGCTTCCCATGGAAAACTCAGCTTTCACTTGTCCACTATTTATCTTTTTTGATATTCTAACTAGTAAATGAATGGGATATGAATGTTTCTATATGTGACTCTTGTCTTTTCCAGTACTATGAGATGTCCTATGGGCTGAACATTGAGATGCACAAACAGGTATGTAGCATTATCCTCATCTGTCTACTTTGAAAGTGTGGTTGTTAACATATGGGGCCTCTATCTGTCCAGCATATGGGGCCTCTATCAGTCCAGCGTATGGGCCCTCTATCAGTCCAGCGTATGGGGCCCTCTATCAGTCCAGCGTATGGGGCCCTCTATCAGTCCAGCGTATGGGGCCCTCTATCAGTCCAGCGTATGGGGCCCTCTATCAGTCCAGCGTATGGGGCCCTCTATCAGTCCAGCGTATGGGGCCCTCTATCAGTCCAGCGTATGGGGCCCTCTATCAGTCCAGCGTATGGGGCCCTCTATCAGTCCAACGTATGGGGCCCTCTATCAGTCCAGCGTATGGGGCCCTCTATCAGTCCAGCGTATGGGACCTCTATCAGTCCAGCGTCTGTCAGTTAAATGAAGGAAGATGGGGACATCAGCTTGTGAGTCATTGAGTATGTTTACATGCACAGTAATAATGTGATATTAATCTGATTATGGCAGTAGGCACCTGGTTTTCTGAGCAATCTTTAGAATTATTAGGACATGTAAACACCGGTGTTCCAGTGGTGTATTTAATCTGCGCCTGTGCTGGCACCAGCCGAGAGCCTCCCTCTTTAGCGCCAGACAAGTGAGTTCTGAATAGATGTCTTAGAAATAGTTTTCCCATACAAACTTTATATGTCCAAACTCAGAATCAAATCTGTTTCCCCAAAATAACATGATAGCTGTGGTAGAACGTTTATTTTGATTGGTGATTTTCTGCATTTATCAGAGTGCCGGCAGGTAGCCTGATTTCAGATTTGTCCATGGAAACAGGATTATTATTATTAGGGAATGTGTTTTTCTTGCAAAGCTTGTAAATGTTTTAATCAAACTATTATATTAATCTGATTATTCACAAATAATCACACTGTGTGCATGTATGTATGTACTCATTATGTCTGACACATTGTGCTGTGTCTGTTTGTAGGGGATTGGAAAGCAAGACCTATGATTGTTCAATGACACAGACACACAACCTTAGTCGATGCCCTCAGTCTTAAATGCTTCTCAGTCACACAGGCACAGACACACACCTCACGTTCTCATTGCCTCCTGAAAAACACACGCACACATACGAGACCTTAGTCTATGCCCTCAGTCATAAACACTCCTCAAAGTAACACATGCGCACTCACACACACACACACACACCGACTCCCTTCCTGTCTGTGAAAACGCTGACGGGCTAAATAGCGAGCGGGGCAGGCGGCCTGATGGGGCTGCTTTGATAAGATTAAAGTGAAGTCTGGCAAGGACTGAGTGTGTGTTTGCGTGTGTGTGTTTCTCCCAGTGACGAGTCTGACTCCACTAAAGGCAGCATGCAGAGCCAGCCAGCCAGTCTAAAACCTCATTAGGTCAGCTGCCTCTCAGCAGAAAGTATTAATCAGCAGTAGAAGCCAACCAGAGGGCTCCCTCCGCCTCAGCCTGGCTGTGAGTGGAGGAGACATTAGACCTGCCTCACTACTGGAGAAACAGACAAAATGGCCGCCTTAGAGAGAGGAAGGGGGAACAGTGCTCAGTCAAACAGTCTGTCAATATCCACCGGGCTGTGAAGCGGGCTTTTTAGTGGCGAGGTGATTTGTGGCATCTATCACGCAGTCTTCTCTAGTCTCCCTCTGGTTCCTTTCATCTCTCTTCTGTCTTTCCTGGTTTCTCGCTCTTTCCTTGTTATTTATTTACCTCCTCTTTACCCCCCACCCCCTTCTCAGTGGGATGTGCAGTGAGAGATGGGCTGTGCCTGTGTGTCATTAGCACTGTAATATGATGTATGAACATGGGCTTTAGGCAGGCTGGTCGAGGAGGAGGGGATAGGCTTTAGGCAGGCTGGTCGAGGAGGAGGGGATGGGCTTTAGGCAGGCTGGTCGAGGAGGAGGGGATGGGCTTTAGGCAGGCTGGTCGAGGAGGAGGGGACGGGCTTTAGGCAGGCCGGTCGAGGAGGAGGAGGGGACGGGCTTTAGGCAGGCCGGTCGAGGAGGAGGAGGGGACGGGCTTTAGGCAGGCCGGTCGAGGAGGAGGAGGGGACGGGCTTTAGGCAGGCCGGTCGAGGAGGAGGAGGGGACGGGCTTTAGGCAGGCCGGTCGAGGAGGAGGAGGGGACGGGCTTTAGGCAGGCCGGTCGAGGAGGAGAGGATGGGCTTTAGGCAGGCTGGCTGGTCGAGGAGGAGAGGGGGATGGGCTTTAGGCAGGCTGGCTGGTCGAGGAGGAGAGGGGGATGGGCTTTAGGCAGGCTGGTCGAGGAGGAGAGGGGGATGGGCTTTAGGCAGGCTGGTCGAGGAGGAGAGGGGGATGGGCTTTAGGCAGGCTGGTTGAGGAGGAGAGGGGGACTGGCTGTCTTTGACTCACCCTCCGGGCCTGCAAGGTTAATAGCAGCAGTGGGAGGATGGTGGATTGGAGCAGCATGGCTGATTTATCAGGATGAGAAGTGTGTGCGTGCGTATGTGCGTCTGCATATTTTTGTGGCTGCCTATATACGTGTGTGTGTGTGTGTGCCAAATGTGTCCCACGGGGAACTAGATCCCCCAGAAGGTTCTGTCAGGCTCTTATCACTGACAGGAGGTGGGAAGAGGGAGGGAGGGAGGTGGGAGGGAAGGAGATGGACAGGGGTGGGAATAGGGCGGGAGATGGACAGCTGTGGGATGGGAGGTGGACAGTGGGAAGAGCGAGGGAGGATGGGGGGTGGGAAGAGCGAGGATAGATGGGAGGTGGACAGTGGGAAGAGCGAGGGAGGATTGGAGGTAAACAGCGGTGGGATGGGAGGTAAACAGTGAGGATGGGAGGTGAAGGATGAAACCGCTGTGTAAACAGGTTAATGGACTGGCCCTCTCCCTCGCTCGCCTTTTCTTTAGCAATAAGACCAATGGAGTCTAGTGAGTGGTGTGAATAATGAATGACCCCCCCATCGCTCCCCACTGAACACTAGTGTTTATGATGACATCAGTGTGGTGTAAACAGTGAGCATCTCTCTCCTCTTATCCTGGTTGCTGGTGGTGAAGGGAGGGGGAGAGGAGGGTTGGTCTGTATTATTGGATGCAGGCAGCATATTGTTCTCCCTGCTCTGAGTAGGATTTACTTGGTAGTGGAGGAAACATGGCTATCTGTCTTTGCCCCCTTTTTTCAGTGGAGCTAGTTTGTGTGTGTGTGCTCCCTTCAAACACGCATGGATATGTGTACATGCAAAGCTGCATGTACATAATATAAACATACTTATAGTCTAACACATCCTGGCGGTGCCCCGGGTGGTTAGGCAGCGCAGGGCTCTATGGCAGCCATGGGGGTGATTTTGTTTTGACAGAGCTCTTATGATGCGGCGGCGTGGGGTGTCAAGGGTGGTGCGGGGTGGAGATAATCACCCTCACTTCGCTGTCAATAAGTGATTTTAATTAGCGCAGCTCATTAGGCTGCCACGGCAACGAGGCCCGCTGAGCGCTGTGTCTCAGTGTGTCAGTTCAGAGGGTACTCCATCTTATTCGCTGCTTAGTTTCTCGCTCTCATATTTTCTCTCTCATATTTTCTTTCTCTCTCTGTTGCTCTGATTGAGAACCTGGGCTTTCTTCCTCAGGCGCTCAGTTTTTCCACTGTGCTTGCTCAATTCCTCCCCTGCTTGTCGATAACGAGGCTTCACAGAGAGGGAGCTTTATTTAGGGAAGTCCTGTTTGTGGCCTGAGTGGGAGGGAGAGAGGTGTGTGAGGGAGAGCTTGTTCAAATGAATTATTTCCACAGGATTCTAGGAATTGTTTGCCAAGGTGATGATAGTCGACTTGTCTGTGAGCCAAAACAAACGGCCTGGGAGAACACACACATGGATGGAGGTTACTAGTGTCTGTGAAACGTGCTTCATCATTCTGGTCAGCCTGGATCTGCTGCTACAGTCACACAAGATGATGAAGGTCTCGTTGAAGCCGTTTTGTGTTAAAACCCAGTGGGGTGGTTGTGTATGTGTCAGTCAGAATGCTGATCCAGTGGAATGGACAAGTGTCTGGTTGCAGGGATAATTAAAGGAAATATTGTGTGTCTGTCCATTCTCCAGGCCCCTATAATGAACTTAGTGATTTGTAGAAAAATAGCAACAATTTTCTATGCTCCTTGTGACAGGATGGAGGTTTGTGTGAGTTAGCCCTCCCTCCTGTGTATGTGTGTGTCAGGTTCCAGTAGCATCTGTCTGTCTGTCAGGTCTCAGTAGTGTGTCCCTGCCTATTAGGAGTGGCCCCTGGCCCAGCTCCCAGCCAATCAACAGGGAGGTAAATGCATACATCAATAAACTGTTAGACCCCGATCTGCTGCACATGAACAATGAGGGGCCGGGAGGAGGGATCTGCTGCACATTAACAATGAGGGGACGGGAGGAGGAGGGATCTGCTGCACATGAACAGTGAGGGGCTGGGAGGAGGGATCTGCTGCACATGAACAATGAGGGGCCCGGGAGGAGGGATCTGCTGCACATGAACAGTGAGGGGCTGGGAGGAGGGATCTGCTGCACATGAACAATGAGGGGCTGGGAGGAGGGATCTGCTGCACATGAACAATGAGGGGCCGGGAGGAGGGATCTGCTGCACATGAACAATGAGGGGCCGGGAGGAGGGATCTGCTGCACATGAACAATGAGGGGCCGGGAGGAGGGATCTGCTGCACATGAACAGTGAGGGGCCGGGAGGAGGGATCTGCTGCACATGAACAATGAGGGGCTGGGAGGAGGGATCTGCTGCACATGAACAATGAGGGGCTGGGAGGAGGGATCTGCTGCACATGAACAATGAGGGGCCGGGAGGAGGGATCTGCTGCACATGAACAGTGAGGGGCCGGGAGGAGGGATCTGCTGCACATTAACAATGAGGGGCTGGGAGGAGGGATCTGCTGCTCATGAACAGTGAGGGGCCGGGAGGAGGGATCTGCTGCACATTAACAATGAGGGGCCGGGAAGAGGAGGGATCTGCTGCTCATGAACAATGAGGGGCCGGGAGGAGGAGGGATCTGCTGCACATTAACAATGAGGGGCTGGGAGGAGGGATCTGCTGCACATTAACAATGAGGGGCCGGAAGGAGGAGGAGGGATCTGCTGCACATGAACAATGAGGGGCCGGGAGGAGGAGGGATCTGCTGTACATGAACAATGAGGGGCCGGGAGGCGGGATCTGCTGCACATGAAAAATGAGGGGCTGCTACTGAGGCAGAGGATTGCAATGATGGCCGAGTAGCGTGACGTCTTTGAGACGGATAGGGAAATGTGTGTGTGGATCATAAACCACTGTGGCTCTCTGGTTCAACGTGTGACACTGTGACTTCCTGTCACCAGTTGTTTTCCTGCCAATTGAAACCTCATCAGTCTCGTCCTCTCGGCTAGCGGCTTCCAGCGACAAACAGGCAAATGGTTTTCAACACAGAGCTATTGACAAGGCCATCCTCTGAGAGGCCTCTATACTAGCAGCACCAGACAGCTCTGAGCCACTGAGTACCTGTAATTGTGGAGCCGGAGTGAACAGCCTTTACTGGCACGCCGCTCAAGGGCTTGCTTTTCATTGGCTTAAAGTGACAATACCCTATTTTATCCGCCTCCTGGCCTAAAAGCTGTTGGCGTTGAGTCGACGCCGTGCATGCGTACACTGGAAATTGGACCCATTAGGTGGTCGGCAGTCCAAGTCTTCCCACGACGTCAACACTCGTTGGCACCATTTTGTTTCTCTGGTCTCTCTCCAACATATGAATGTGATGGGGGGGTTCTATACCGTTATGTATTGGGATAATATTGTATTAAAGGTCCCTGGTAATTGCCAGCCCTAGGCGTTATGAGGTAGCGTTATTTACTGAACGAGTGTAGTGAAACCATAAGTAGATCTTCCACAAGTGTCCATAAAATGACATCTGACTAGTATTGTACTGAAACTCTGCTACTTGTCCCCTCTATGTTTACTGGGTAGTGATTCGCTCCTGACATCTGACTAGTATTGTACTGAAACTCTGCTACTTGTCCCCTCTGTTTACTGGGTAGTGATTCGCTCCTGACATCTGACTAGTATTGTACTGAAACTCTGCTACTTGTCCCCTCTATGTTTACTGGGTAGTGATTCGCTCCTGACATCGGACTAGTATTGTACTGAAACTCTGCTACTTGTCCCCTCTGTTTACTGGGTAGTGATTCGCTCCTGACATCTGACTAGTATTGTACTGAAACTCTGCTACTTGTCCCCTCTATGTTTACTGGGTAGTGATTCGCTCCTGACATCTGACTAGTATTGTACTGAAACTCTGCTACTTGTCCCCTCTGTTTACTGGGTAGTGATTCGCTCCTGACATCTGACTAGTATTGTACTGAATCTCTGCTACTTGTCCCCTCTATGTTTACTGGGTAGTGATTCGCTCCTGACATCTGACTAGTATTCTACTGAATCTCTGCTACTTGTCCCCTCTGTTTACTGGGTAGTGATTCGCTCCTGACATCTGACTAGTATTGTACTGAAACTCTGCTACTTGTCCCCTCTGTTTACTGGGTAGTGATTCGCTCCTGACATCTGACTAGTATTCTACTGAAACTCTGCTACTTGTCCCCTCTATGTTTACTGGGTAGTGATTCGCTCCTGACATCTGACTAGTATTGTACTGAAACTCTGCTACTTGTCCCCTCTGTTTACTGGGTAGTGATTCGCTCCTGACATCTGACTAGTATTGTACTGAAACTCTGCTACTTGTCCCCTCTGTTTACTGGGTAGTGATTCGCTCCTGACATCTGACTAGTATTCTACTGAAACTCTGCTACTTGTCCCCTCTGTTTACTGGGTAGTGATTCGCTCCTGACATCTGACTAGTATTGTACTGAAACTCTGCTACTTGTCCCCTCTGTTTACTGGGTAGTGATTCGCTCCTGACATCTGACTAGTATTGTACTGAAACTCTGCTACTTGTCCCCTCTGTTTACTGGGTAGTGATTCGCTCCTGACATCTGACTAGTATTCTACTGAAACTCTGCTACTTGTCCCCTCTATGTTTACTGGGTAGTGATTCGCTCCTGACATCTGAGTAGTATTCTACTGAATCTCTGCTACTTGTCCCCTCTGTTTACTGGGTAGTGATTCGCTCCTGACATCTGACTAGTATTCTACTGAATCTCTGCTACTTGTCCCCTCTATGTTTACTGGGTAGTGATTCGCTCCTGACATCTGACTAGTATTGTACTGAATCTCTGCTACTTGTCCCCTCTATGTTTACTGGGTAGTGATTCGCTCCTGACATCTGACTAGTATTCTACTGAAACTCTGCTACTTGTCCCCTCTGTTTACTGGGTAGTGATTCGCTCCTGACATCTGACTAGTATTGTACTGAAACTCTGCTACTTGTCCCCTCTGTTTACTGGGTAGTGATTCGCTCCTGACATCGGACTAGTATTCTACTGAAACTCTGCTACTTGTCCCCTCTATGTTTACTGGGTAGTGATTCGCTCCTGACATCTGACTAGTATTGTACTGAAACTCTGCTACTTGTCCCCTCTGTTTACTGGGTAGTGATTCGCTCCTGACATCTGAGTAGTTTTGGCCTTTTGACAGCCGATGTAACAGTGTTTCTGTGTCTTTTGAATGGAGTTCCCTGGATGCTTTTGGTCAGTCGGTATCCTAGGCGTTTTCAAAGGAGAGAGGATGCCTGCCTCTGAGGAGAAAAGAGAAGATTAGTGACAGTTGCTGCTCAAGGATTTCTTACCCCTGAGTATTTATAGAGCACTTTCCATACATTCTGTTCATACATTTTTATACTTTTTCTACATCCTGGTCAGAGCCAGGAGTACCTCACCAGCTGACCAGAACAGGAACAGGTACTCCAGAGTCGACGTTAAGGGCGGGAGAACGTTCCAGGAATGTTGTAACCTGGACGAACCCTAAAGGCAACACGCCGTTGGTGAGGTCACGGCTGTCTGAGCACCTGGTGTTCCAGCTCGGCTTGTGCCAGCGAGCTGCTCATCCAGAAAGAACAGCGTGTATACTCAACTCAGAACACCTTCCAGTCCATGCAAGTCCCTTTATACCAGGAATAGTGAATGAACGATTGAAAATGGTGGCTGTTTTGTTGTCTATTGTGCATGTTATGTGTAGTGTGTTTGAAACACTGAGGATATTTGGTTGTTAGGTCGAGTCCAGCCTCTACAGATCTAGCTGTGTGTCTCTTCTTGTTTCCAGGGATGAAGACTAGTCACCCCCCGCGCTCCCCTCCTCCTCCCTCTTATCCCCCATTAATTTCTCCCTCTGATCTGATCGACAGCCCAGAAAAATTCTATTTAATGACCTGCCTCTGTGCGCGTAATATGATTTTACAGCCTGCTATGGTCAAGCCCAGGCCCAATTTACATAATGATCACCACCGTCAGACAGGGCCTGCTGGGCCGCCGTTACCCTGGCAACAGGAGAGAGCGGGGACAGGAATGGAAGGGGGAGGATGTAGATGGAGGGATTGCAGGAGGGGAATGAGAAATGTGAGGGGAGTCTGCCTGGGGTTAAGGGGGTTGTGAGTTCCTGACAGGTCAGAATAGGTCTCTCTCCCCCCACACCCCCTCATTCCCCTTCCTTCCTTCCTTCCTTCCTTCCCCCGAGTCAAACAGAAGAGTGACACCACAGCAGGGCAAAAGGCCACTACCACCCCCTTTTTCTTCCATCCCCTCTTTTACTATTAAACGAGGTAAAATGAGAGGAATGCGTGAAGAAACAAAGGAGAAAAGCCCCCGTCTCTCTGTCCCACGCTCACATACACCTGCTGGGCCATCTGCCCCACAATCCATTAGTTCTTCTCTCCCCAACACAGTCAAATTAGATTAGCTTAGTGTCAAGTCTCTCCCTCTTTTGCTCTCTGGAAATAAGTTAGGAGGAAAAGGTGTTTTGGCGACTATGTCTGTGGATATTCAAGAGCAGCACAACTGGATCCAGAACTCCAAATGTGGGGCTCTAAAGTGCTCTGTCTGAATCAGGCCCGAGGTATTGTCCCCCCCGCTCTATACCAATGATGTTGGTGATAGATATTGCTTGTCAGCCAGCCTCCCCTCTCCTTTCTCTCCCTGTCTTCTGTGAAATGGCTGCGTAGTAATTGTGAAGTATTACCCTGGTTTGTCTTCCTCCTCCCAAATGGTAATATCATATTTCAAACTGCTAATGAAATAAGGCCAGCTGTCTAATGGATGTGGGATAGAGGGAGACCAGAGTTGGTTTGTTTTAAGGAGAGCTCTTCCCCCCCCCCCCCCCCCCCCCCCCCCCCATTAATTTCAGTTAAGAGTAATGGGACATCCGGCGTCTAGATGGACTCTGGAGTGGACTGAGGGATTTAGGTGTGTGTGTGAGGGGAAAAACATGCCCCCTTGCTGTGTTATCAAGCATAGTGGTGTGTGTGTGTGTGTGTCTGTCTGTCTGTGTTCAACCAACCAAAACTGAAATGGTTTCTTGGAAGGTGCGGTGGAGGTGTAAACATTGACATTGTCATCTTCTCTGTGTCTGTTAGTAATCCAAGCTGGTTGCTGATGTAGTCCTGTCTCTCTCTGTTAGTAATCCAAGCTGGTTGCTGATGTAGTCCTGTCTCTCTCTGTTAGTAATCCAAGCTGGCTGCTGATGTAGTCCTCTCTCTCTCTGTTAGTAACTTAAGATGGCTGCTGATGTAGTCCTCTCTCTGTCTGTTAGTAATCCAAGCTGGCTGCTGATGTAGTCCTCTCTCTCTCTGTTAGTAATCCAAGCTGGCTGCTGATGTAGTCCTCTCTCTGTCTGTTAGTAACTTAAGATGGCTGCTGATGTAGTCCTCTCTCTCTCTGTTAGTAATCCAAGCTGGCTGCTGATGTAGTCCTCTCTCTCTCTGTTAGTAATCCAAGCTGGCTGCTGATGTAGTCCTCTCTCTCTCTGTTAGTAATCCAAGCTGGCTGCTGATGTAGTCCTCTCTCTCTCTGTTAGTAATCCAAGCTGGCTGCTGATGTAGTCCTCTCTCTCTCTGTTAGTAATCCAAGCTGGCTGCTGATGTAGTCCTCTCTCTCTCTGTTAGTAATCCAAGCTGGCTGCTTATGTAGTCCTCTCTCTGTTAGTAATCCAAGCTGGCTGCTTATGTAGTCCTCTCTGTTAGTAATCCAAGCTGGCTGTTTATGTAGTCCTCTCTCTGTTAGTAATCCAAGCTGGCTGCTTATGTAGTCCTCTCTCTGTTAGTAATCCAAGCTGGCTGCTGATGTAGTCCTCTCTCTGTTAGTAATCCAAGCTGGCTGCTGATGTAGTCCTCTCTCTCTCTCTGTTAGTAATCCAAGCTGGCTGCTGATGTAGTCCTCTCTCTCTCTCTGTTAGTAATCCAAGCTGGCTGCTGATGTAGTCCTCTCTCTCTCTCTGTTAGTAATCCAAGCTGGCTGCTGATGTAGTCCTCTCTCTCTCTGTTAGTAATCCAAGCTGGCTGCGGATGTAGTCCTCTCTCTCTCTGTTAGTAATCCAAGCTGGCTGCTGATGTAGTCCTCACCATGTTCCTCTCTCTTCCAGACTGAGATTGCTAAACGGCTCAACGCAATTCTCGCACAGATCATGCCTTTCCTGTCACAAGAGGTGAGTGCCCCACACATCCATCCTAATGCTGTCTTAACATAAAACACTTCTGGTGTTCCCATGGTTGTGTAGGCCTGTTGAATAGAGCCTCTTTTCAGGCCCTATATTATTGAAGCTTAATCCCTGTTCACATGTTAAGGTTTTGATTAGTTTAACCCAAGATGAGTCTAATTCTGTCTTAATAAATCTGTCTATGAAACAGGCTCTATAACCATCGAGACTTGCTGTACAGTGGCCCAGCTAAAGTTGGCTAAACCTTGTCTCTGTGTTTCTCCCCAACAGCACCAGCAGCAGGTCGCTCAGGCTGTTGAGCGTGCCAAGCAGGTCACGATGACTGAGCTCAATGCCATCATCGGGGTACGTGGACTTCCCAATCTGCCTCTCACCGTGTGTACCCCTCTTACTTTACTTCATTCAGCCAGAGACGGGGGTAAACCTGCATGTACGGAGGGGACCGCTAGTCCACTAGCAATATACTGTCTCAACTCTCATTTCACAAAGATTTAGGCCCATCTATCTCATAGATCTCTCTCTTGTTCAAAGTACATTACATGTTGTTTGATGATATATTTATATATATATATAGCCCAGTGTGGAGTTGGTAGCTAGGTAGAGGATGTTACACTAGTAGTATGTAGACCAGGGTTTTCCCAGACACTGTCCGGCCGTCCCCCCAGCACTACACAGCTGACTCAAATAACCAACTCATTTGAATTCGTGGTGTAGTGCGATGGCAAAAACCAAAACGTGCACCCGGGGGAGGGAAGAAGATCGAGTTTGGGAAACTGATGTAGAGGATGGTTACTGTAATGTCCTGGTAGAGGATGGTTACTGTAATGTCCTGGTAGAGGATGGTTACTGTAATACCCTGGTAGAGGATGGTTACTGTAATACCCTGGTAGGGGATGGTTACTGTAGTGTCCTGGTAGGGGATGGTTACTGTAGTGTCCTGGTAGGGGATGGTTACTGTAGTGTCCTGGTAGGGGATGGTTACTGTAGTGTCCTGGTAGGGGATGGTTACTGTAGTGTCCTGGTAGAGGATGGTTACTGTAGTGTCCTGGTAGAGGATGGTTACTGTAGTGTCCTGGTAGGGGATGGTTACTGTAGTGTCCTGGTAGAGGATGGTTACTGTAGTGTCCTGGTAGAGGATGGTTACTGTAGTGTCCTGGTAGGGGATGGTTACTGTAGTGTCCTGGTAGGGGATGGTTACTGTAGTGTCCTGGTAGGGGATGGTTACTGTAGTGTCCTGGTAGGGGATGGTTACTGTAGTGTCCTGGTAGGGGATGGTTACTGTAGTGTCCTGGTAGGGGATGGTTACTGTAGTGTCCTGGTAGAGGATGGTTACTGTAGTGTCCTGGTAGGGGATGGTTACTGTAGTGTCCTGGTAGGGGATGGTTACTGTAGTGTCCTGGTAGGGGATGGTTACTGTAGTGTCCTGGTAGAGGATGGTTACTGTAGTGTCCTGGTAGAGGATGGTTACTGTAGTGTCCTGGTAGGGGATGGTTACTGTAGTGTCCTGGTAGAGGATGGTTACTGTAGTGTCCTGGTAGAGGATGGTTACTGTAGTGTCCTGGTAGGGGATGGTTACTGTAGTGTCCTGGTAGGGGATGGTTACTGTAGTGTCCTGGTAGGGGATGGTTACTGTAGTGTCCTGGTAGGGGATGGTTACTGTAGTGTCCTGGTAGGGGATGGTTACTGTAGTGTCCTGGTAGGGGATGGTTACTGTAGTGTCCTGGTAGAGGATGGTTACTGTAGTGTCCTGGTAGGGGATGGTTACTGTAGTGTCCTGGTAGGGGATGGTTACTGTAGTGTCCTGGTAGGGGATGGTTACTGTAGTGTCCTGGTAGAGGATGGTTACTGTAGTGTCCTGGTAGGGGATCTTTGGAGGGGTGCACTAGCTTGCCACACTATGTCACCACCATACCCCTCCCACGTGCAGCGTTGCCTCTGTCACCACTGGTTTTTCATTATGAGTTGATGTACCTTATGTGATGCACTGTCTATATGATTTACCAGTTACCATGGTGGTTTTGATTAATTTATCTTCAATTATACATACGTCTGACGGTGATACATACTATCCCACTGGTCAGCAGTGTGTCGGTCAGTCAGCAATCAGTCCTTCAAGGGGCCCCCCTCCTGCAATGGCTGAGAGAGTGGCTGGTGTTGGTTGTGAACTGAGAGAGTGGCTGGTGTTGGTTGTGAACTGAGAGAGTGGCTGGTGGTGGTTGTGAACTGAGAGAGTGGCTGGTGGTGGTTGTGAACTGAGAGAGTGGCTGGTGGTGGTTGTGAACTGAGAGAGTGGCTGGTGTTGGTTGTGAACTGAGAGAGTGGCTGGTGGTGGTTGTGAACTGAGAGAGTGGCTGGTGGTGGTTGTGAACTGAGAGAGTGGCTGGTGGTGGTTGTGAACTGAGAGAGTGGCTGGTGGTGGTTGTGAACTGAGAGAGTGGCTGGTGGTGGTTGTGAACTGAGAGAGTGGCTGGTGGTGGTTGTGAACTGAGAGAGTGGCTGGTGGTGGTTGTGAACTGAGAGAGTGGCTGGTGGTGGTTGTGAACTGAGAGAGTGGCTGGTGGTGGTTGTGAACTGAGAGAGTGGCTGGTGGTGGTTGTGAACTGAGAGAGTGGCTGGTGGTGGTTGTGAACTGAGATGTTCACAGAGAGGGTAACGTAAAGACCTGGCTGAGATTAGAGCGGTAACACTGATCAGATCATGGAGCTTTGCTCTGATTCCACTTTGCCAGTAAGGATGTTTTTAATTGGATAAGGGGCTCCAGCCAGTGCAGTCTTCATCGCTACCTCTCAGCCTTCTTATTCCTCTACAGGCTCACCAGTAGTGTCCTGAAGCTGAGATTACACTTACTGTTATAGCCTCTCCCCATCCCCCACACACACACCATCTTAGAGCTCTATGGAAACTAGGCTATAGAACTTAACCATGTTGTGGCTGTATCGTAATAAGGCTTCACCTAGTAATCCCTTAACCCTGAAAGTCAAAGCTCTCCTCATTCCACTTATTTGATCTATTCCAGTCGTGGCAGACCTGATCCAGTTAACCAAGGGCTTGCTGATGAGTTGTGTGTTTCTAGGAGCAGTCAGATCCATCTGGGAATCTGAACACTCTGAAATGATAACACCTTGTCTTCCTAAGTTCGTAGAACATCTTTTGTTCCTTCCGCCCTATTATATAAAGCTAACATGCTAGCTGTTTTTACTAGTTCGAGCTAGATGACCCCCTAGCTGTCAGTAGCTATCCTGAAGCCCTTAGCGGTTAGCTAGCTGACCCCCTAGCTGTCAGTAGCTATCCTGAAGCCCTTAGCGGTTAGCTATCTGACCCCCTAGCTGTCCGTAGCTATCCTGAAGCCCTTAGTGGTTAGCTATCTGATCCCCTAGCTGCCAGTAGCAATCCTGAAGCCCTTAGTGGTTAGCTATCTGACCCCCTAGCTGTCTGTAGCTGTCCTGAAGCCCTTAGCGGTTAGCTATCTGACCCCCTAGCTGCCAGTAGCTATCCTGAAGCCCTTAGCGGTTAGCTATCTGACCCCCTAGCTGTCCGTAGCTATCCTGAAGCCCTTAGCGGTTAGCTAGCTGACCCCCTAGCTGCCAGTAGCTATCCTGAAGCCCTTAGCGGTTAGCTAGCTGACCCCCTAGCTGCCAGTAGCTATCCTGAAGCCCTTAGCGCTTAGCTAGCAGTTAGCCAGCCCCGTAGGTGGGGTCAAGCCGGCCGGAGGCAGATATTGGAATTCAATTAAGGCAATGAGCCAAGACTGTGTCCCCCGTTTCCAAGGTAATTACTTCCTCCTCTCCTCCCAGCCACCAGGCAGTTTAATTTGACTGTCCAGCGGACAGACAGACAGACACGCCTTTGCCATTAAGCAGGGGCAAGGCTGTTGAGCTCGGCAACTTGGCACACATACACACAAACACTATGAAAACAGGCTTTTATTTGTTGGAGGAAGAGATGGCAGGAAATCAATCTCCATGCTGCCACTGTGTGGAGGAGAGAGCAAGGGATAGAGGGATGGAAGAAGGGAGGTCATTAAATATCTGACGGTAATCAGAAGCCAGCAGGGTTTGGCTAGTTGATGTGTGTGTCTGACTAAACTATGTCCCGTGTCAAACAGAGGCACATACACACAATAACACACAAACTTCTATCAGAGGGAGAAACTAAATTGATAGGGAGACGGACAGAAGTGTACTCTTAACCCTGTTTTCTTTAAACCTAAGGGACTCGACTAGGTCATCTTTACACTGAGGGACTCAACTAGGTCATCTTTACACTGAGGGACTCAACTAGGTCATCTTTACACTGAGGGACTCAACTAGGTCATCTTTACACTGAGGGACTCAACTAGGTCATCTTTACACTGAGGCACTCAACTAGGTCATCTTTACACTGAGGGACTCAACTAGGTCATCTTTACACTGAGGGACTCAACTAGGTCATCTTTACACTGAGGGACTCAACTAGGTCATCTTTACACTGAGGGACTCAACTAGGTCATCTTTACACTGAGGGACTCAACTAGGTCATCTTTACACTGAGGGACTCAACTAGGTCATCTTTACACTGAGGGACTCAACTAGGTCATCTTTACACTGAGGGACTCAACTAGGTCATCTTTACACTGAGGGACTCAACTAGGTCATCTTTACACTGAGGGACTCAACTAGGTCATCTTTACACTGAGGGACTCAACTAGGTCATCTTTACACTGAGGGACTCAACTAGGTCATCTTTACACTGAGGGACTCAACTAGGTCATCTTTACACAGGGACTCAACTAGGTCATCTTTACACAGGGACTCAACTAGGTCATCTTTACACTGAGGGACTCAACTAGGTCATCTTTACACTGAGGGACTCAACTAGGTCATCTTTACACTGAGGGACTCAACTAGGTCATCTTTACACTGAGGGACTCAACTAGGTCATCTTTACACTGAGGGACAGACATGCAGAGTAATTTGTCTGAGAAAGAAGATCCATAGACTTAACTCAGCGCTGATGAAGAGAGACGTGTGTGTGTGTGTATATACACACACAAGTATATGTGGACACCCCTTCAAATCAGTGGATTCGGCTATTTCAGCCACACCTGTTACACACCTGTTAGGTGTATAAAATCGCATGCAGCCATGCAATCTCCATAGACAAACATTGTCAGTAGAATGGCCTTACTAAAGAGCTCAGTGACTTTCAACGTGTCACTGTCATAGGATGCCACCATTCCAACAAGTCAGTTTGTCTAATGTCTGCCCTGCCAGAGCTACCCTGGTCAACTGTAAGTGCTGTTATTTTGGAGTGGAAAGGTCTAGGAGCAACAAAGGCTCAGCCGCGAAGGGATAAGGCCACACAGCTCACAGAATGGGACCGCCAAGTGCTGTAGAGCGTAAAAATCGGCTGTCCTCGGTTGCAACACTCACTGCAGAGTTCCAAACTGCCTTTGGAAGCAACTTCAGCACAATAGCTGTTTGTTGGGAGCTTCATGAAATGGGTTTCCATGGCCGAGCAGCCGCACACAGGCCTAAGATCAACATTCGCAGTGCCAAGCATCAGCTGGAGTGGTGTAAAGCTTGCCGCCATTGGACTCTGGAGAAATGGAAATATGAATCACGCTTTACCATCTGGCAGTCTGATGGACGAATCTGGATTTGGCAGATTCCAGGAGAACGCTACCTGCCCGAATGCGTAGTACCAACTGTAAAGTTCCATGGAGGAGGAATAATGGTCTGGGTCTGTTTTTCATGGTTCAGGCCCCTTGGTTCCAGTGAAGGGAAATCAAATTGCTACATCATACAATGACATTCTAGACGATTCTGTGCTTCCAATTTTTTGGCAACACTTTGGGGAAGTCCCTTTCCTGTTTCAGCATGACAATGCCCCCATGCAGAAATGGTTCGTCAAGATTGGTGTGGAAACACTTGAGCTACACACTCACACACACCCAGTCCTCCAGAAAGGGAGCTACACACTCACACACACCCAGTCCTCCAGAAAGGGAGCGACACACTCACACACACCCAGTCCTCCAGAAAGGGAGCGACACACACACACACACCCAGTCCTCCAGAAAGGGAGCGACACACACACACACACCCAGTCCTCCAGAAAGGGAGCGACACACACACACACACACACACCCAGTCCTCCAGAAAGGGAGCGACACACACACACACACACACCCAGTCCTCCAGAAAGGGAGCGACACACACACACACACCCAGTCCTCCAGAAAGGGAGCGACACACACACACACACCCAGTCCTCCAGAAAGGGAGCGACACACACACACACACCCAGTCCTCCAGAAAGGGAGCGACACACACACACACCCAGTCCTCCAGAAAGGGAGCGACACACACACACACACACCCAGTCCTCCAGAAAGGGAGCGACACACACACACACACACCCAGTCCTCCAGAAAGGGAGCGACACACACACACACACCCAGTCCTCCAGAAAGGGAGCGACACACACACAGCGCACCCTGACCGAATCACCCTGACCGGGTCAGATTTCTTTTCCCAGTAGTCAGTCAGTCTCCCCTCCCCAGGCCAGTGTTATCTCAGGAGATATACTACCTGCTAATCTGTCCTCTTCCCCAGGCACAGAGTGACCTGAGAGAGAGGGCGCTCCAATAAACAACATATTCCAACAGGGCTGACAACCCCCAACACAACACTGCATTCCTGCCAGTTTGTATACAAACTGTTTATATGGTTCCTACAGTAATATCGCTCTGCACAGACAACAGTTTACACACTGTTCCCCATTGTGTCCCATAACACAGGTGCACTAATCTAGCTCTCCAGACAACCAGCACAGTTGGTGTACAAACAGTTTGCACATGATGTTCCAGAACGTTAACCCATTCCAAAGTAATCACGGATCTGTTCATTGTTAATCTTACCAAGTAGAAAAACTAGGTGCCCATTTTAATTTAGGTAGTGTGTGTGAAGCTACTAGCTTTTTAGCACCACCTTGTTCTTAGATAAAGGTTAACAGGACAGGATGAAGTTACCCCCAGACACTGATCTAAGACCAGTTTAGCAAGTTTCCACCCCAATGGTTAAAGTCGGGATTTGGGCAGGGAAAGCTGATCCTAGATTTGTACCTAAGGGCAACATCAATGGTTAACAGATGGGTTACTGTTGGTGTTTTGCATATCTGATCTAGTAAACCCTATGTAAATGGTCATCTGTTGGACACCGGACACACGATGCATGTAAAACACGTATTACAGCGCCCGTTTTGTTGTTGTTCTTGGCCAAACATTTGCTATTTGGAGGAACTACTCGCTCACTTTGCATGTTTTTATTTGCTGCAGATTTGAGTGTCAAATTCACATTTCCATTTGGTTTGAGTGTGCCCCTTTTTCCACACAGAGGGCATTTGTCTGCAGTCACATTGGCTCAAACCTCTGGGTAGTACCTCATTATTTACATATTAGATGTCTCGTAGATATGGCTTTGGTTTCCATCTAGGTGGAGCGTAGCAAACTGGCTAAATGGACACTACATAGTCTGTAAAGAATACAGCAATTAGACTGATTTTAAGACCAGACTTTTATTTTGCCCTATACGTCAGTATGTGTAGGCCTATCCCTCTATTTAATGAGTATTTTAATATTTTTTAAATGTATTTTTCTACTCAACACCTGAAAACAAATTAATACACGCCACTGTGTGATTCTTACATAAGAACCTCAGCCATTGCAGGTACCTCAGCCCCCTTGAAGGACTCTCATACTGCTGACCAACGATGTGTTCTCACACTTCATTTCACTTTGGACATTGTGTTATCGTAGCCTTACCACTCAAACTGTACTGCATTGCGTGCACCTGTGGTTAGCTCCTAGCATTAGCAAGCATGGAGCTATAGCTAGCATTAGCAAGCATGGAGCTATAGCTAGCATTAGCAAGCATGGAGCTATAGCTAGCATTAGCAAGCATGGAGCTAAAGCTAACATTAGCAAGCATGGAGCTATAGCTAGCATTAGCAAGCATGGAGCTATAGCTAGCATTAGTACTGAGCTAGATCTAGGGAAGTCCTCAATTGCGTACTCTTTGCGTCCTCTCTCCTCATCTCCTTAAAAACCATTGGATGAGAAAGCCAGAGGTCCTACCCCTCTGACCTCCTCAATGGGTTTTGAGAAGAAGAGACGACTTGAGTGTGCAATTGAGATCTTCCCTAGCCACAGCTACCTCCTCTTACCACCCTTTTTCTTTGACTCCTACAGCAACAGCAACATGCTGTCTACCCAGCCTTCATGGTCAGTGTTTGGGAGAGGGATGGATGGAGGGAATGAGAAGAGATGTGGTTGACGTTTGTTTGAATTGCTGCCACTGTTAGCATGTCAAGTGGTTTTGTAACGACAGATAACCACTGTGTGGTAGGAAGTCGGGAACTAAAGCATGCATTGGGTGTCTCGATACTGAAAGTTGGCTTCCTTCCCTTTGTTTGCTTTCCTTGATCCAAAAAAAGGCTAGTGCAGGAAAGGAAGCACTTCAAAGTATTGGAACCCAGCCTCGTTTGTTTCTATGCTCTTTAGTCAGGTAGTCTGCCAGCCAGTCTGCCAGTCAGTTATTCTTTCATAGTGTTGATGTTGGTTCCAGCTGACTCTAACAGTCTGTCTGTGGGAGCTGTGATTTGCCCCGTTAGCTTTAATAGTCTCTTCCCTGCTCATCCCCTCCTGACAAAACCCGGCTAAGATTTGGAGTCATTTACACAGATGAAAACAGATAAGTGTGAAAGGAAGTCGGTCACCTCTTTATCCAGGAATATTGAATCGGAGGCAGTTTATTTCCCCATCCCTCACTCCTCTCCTCGTCCGCCTCGGTGGCCCCTTAATGAGACTTCTTGATGATGCTTCTCTGCATGCTTCCCTCATTAGGCACCCTCAACAGGGACTTCTCTGCTCTATCCTTACCTCCCTCCCTAACACACATAGGCCTCTGCTCCACACACCACCAGCACAATATTGATTAACAATCCTGCCTGTCTAAGTGGGTTCCATCCATTCTATACCGCCAGCCCCTCAGCTCCAGATAATGAGCCTACTGGATAATAGGCCTATTGTTGAGACCAGACTTGATCAACCTTTACTGTTAAAAGGCTTACAAGCTCTGTATGTGTTTCCCCCTCCTCTCCTAATGAGTAGTATGGGTCAGGGGTATAATACTCCCAGCTATCAGGAAGGTCAATAGATTGGTTTGGGACTGACAGTTGATGGATGTGCTAAGTGTTATTTAACCTCGTTTTAAAGCACTCGCTTCCCCTTTTCAGCTGAGTGGCTATTTAACTCCCGCCTGTTAGTCTGGATCCCTGAGTCAATCTCGTCTCCCTCTCTCGCTCTCCCTCTCTCGCTCTTCCTCTCTCGCTCTCCCTCTTCCTCTGTCTGTCTCTCACTGTCTCTCTCTCAGCCTCTCTTTCTCTCACGCTCTTTCTCTCGCTCTCTCTCTGACGTTGACAGGCTCTTGGGAGGGCTAAGTGTCTGTGTCCCGCCCTCTCTGCCTGTTAACAGGCTCTGCCAGAGGGCCAGGAGGTGGGCGGCTGGCTTTGCTTGTTGGGTGTTGAAGGGTTTGCAGTTTTGATTTTCACCTGCGGTCATGTCGTGTGTGAAATGAACCCTATGTGCAACCCTCTGGGAATACATCCCCAGCCATGTTCCTGTCTGTAGTGTCTGCTAAAACAGTCCACATAGAATAGAGATCTTCCAGTAGGAAGCCTGCTTTGAAGGACGGTTAACTAGCAGTTGTTGTGTTACCGGCTGCTTCTCACTAATTGCTGCAGGCAGCTGGTGTTTGGGCGCAGTTCATCCAGTATTTATCAAGTATATTCTGTTCATAAAATGAGGTGGACTTTCTTTAGTGCGACGTGTGTGTGTGTGTGTGTGAAGGATATGGGGTGTGTGTGTGAAGGATGTGTGTGTGAAGGATTCCCACGTTGTGCGTGTGTGTGTGAAGGATACGGTCTGTGTGTGTGTGTGAAGGATACGGTGTGTGTGAAGGTAGTGTGTGTGTGTGTACGGTGTGTGTGAAGAATACGGGGGGTGGGTGTGTGTGAAGGAAACGGGGGGTGGGTGTGTGAAGGATATGGGGGGTGGGTGTGTGAAGGATATGGGGGGTTTGTGTGAAGGATACGGGGGGGGGGGGGGGGGGGGTGAAGGATACGAGGTGTGTGTGTGTCCCAGAACCTCATAATAGTCTGAGAATGGTATTTGTGAGGAAGATGGCCTTATTGCTAAGGATGGTTCTTACCTACTGGTCTCTAACAAACAGGACTTTGCAATTTAATTCAACTCCCCAATCCTTCCTCCTTCCCATGGTTTAGGACTGTTATTGGGGAGGGAAGGGAGACTAACAACTTTATGTACTAGGACAGTGGTTCTCAAACCTCTCCTCAGGGACCCCCAGCCGGTCCAAACCTCTCCTCAGGGACCCCCAGCCGGTCCAAACCTCTCCTCAGGGACCCCCAGCCGGTCCAAACCTCTCCTCAGGGACCCCCAGCCGGTCCAAACCTCTCCTCGGGGACCCCCAGCCGGTTCAAACCTCTCCTCGGGGACCCCCAGCCGGTCCAAACCTCTCCTCGGGGACCCCCAGCCGGTTAATATATTTGATCTATTCCAGAACTAGCACACCTGATTCATCTTGTCAACTAATCATCAAGCCCTTGACTAGGTAAATCAGGTGAACTAGTTCTATGCTAAAACACAATAGTAAAACGTCTCGGGGTTCCTGGAGAAGAGATTTGAGAACCACAGTACCAGGGCTTGTTATCCAGTGGAGTGTCATGTTTAGACCGCTGCAGATAGAAATGTGCCATTGACATCAGCTCTAGCCAGTACATATTTCTGAGAGTTTGTGTAACGTTGTGCCCACCTGAACTAAGCCCCCTCCATGTGTTGTATATCCAGTCCCCCGGTCTCTTCCCAGCCGACCCACTTGTCCTATGTCTTGTTCCCCAACAGCAACAGCAGCTCCAGGCTCAACACCTGTCCCACGCTGCCCACGGTGGGCCACCCATCCAAATGCCCCCGCACCCCTCGGGCCTGCAGCCCCCCGGCATACCCCCCATCCCGGGCGTGGCAGGCTCCGGTCTGCTGGCGCTGGGCGCCCTGGGCAGCCAGGCCCACCTGCCCTCCGTCAAGGACGAGAAGAACAACCACGACCTGGAGCACAGAGGTGAGGCGCTTGAGGGTGTGGATAGTCAGGTGGTTCTGCTCAATGTGCAGTGTCACTTTGCATTGCGGCCATTTTGGATCCATACAATAGGCATTGTGGTTTCTGTACAGCACTTCGAGATATTAGCTGATGTACGAAGGGCTATATAAAATAAACTTGATTTGATATTGTGGCTATTTTGTCCCTGCTCAGTGGACATTTGTGGCTCTAAATTACAGCCATTTTGGTTCTGTGCTGATTTTGTTTGGGTATGAGTTGGGTGGCCTGATGTCCATGTACTCTCAGGCCACAGTGGCTGTAAACACTCATTAAATTAACTTGTCTGAATGTCAAACCAAAGTATTTAAAAATGTATTTTTCTCGTGAATGCAGACCCGTTAAGTCACAATACATGTTGCCATTCGTACTAACGTTCTTTTCACTTTCTCCCTCTTGGCCTGTCATCCTTTCACTCCCCCCTGGCGATCCCTCTGGTAAAAGAACGAGAGTCGAGCACGGTAAGTTGTCCTTTATTCTTCTGAGGTCCCGCCCATCTCTACCGCCCCCTCTCTCACCCTCTCTCACCCACCTTGCCCTCCCTTGACATTGACTTTGAGCCAGTCTGTTTGGTGACTAAGGCACTTTGCATAGACTTTAAACACCACGCCTTGTTAGAAATGTAAAATTCCTGATCCCTGCAGTAGAACACACACGTTTTGTCTGGTATAAGCTATTCTGCAATCAAATAATGAATGGGGGGAGCCGAGTCTGCCTCATAGAGCTGGTGCTGCTTCCCCCTCTACACTATCTAATCCAGGTGGAAAATGACTCCAGTCACCAGGCGAGGATTAGCCCGCTCTATAATTTCATCACAATTAAAAGAGACTTTGACTCTCGTCTCTCCTAAGAGGATTTCCTGTCGCCCATCTATCCACCCCTCCTCCCTCCTCTCTGCCTTTGACTCCTTCCATCTTTCTCTTTGTTTTCTAATGCGCTCCTTTTCCTTTTGTCTGTTTGTTGTAATCATTCTCTCTCCTTTCTTTCTGTTCATACTCAATCGTTTGGTCTGTCTCTTTCTCTCTGTCTCTTTCTCTCTCTGCCTACTTCCAGTAAATATTTCTGAACACAGATAGTGAATAGTTTCCTCCTGCCTCCCTCCTTCCCCCGGGCTTCTTCTCTTGTTAAAGCCTCTGTTTATTAGACTGGATTAAATCTCTCTGATAGCCAGGGATAGCGACGCGGTGGCGGCTGCGACAGCGCAGGGATTGGGTTCCCAATGACTGGGCAGCGTGAATGGGTGCAGTCATGTCTGAAGGGAACGAAACTGGGCCCCTGTGATTAGCAGTGCTAATGCTAACTTCACTCCCCTCCCTCATCTCCTCCATCGCTTCCTCCCTTCCTGTCCTGTTTTCTCAGGTCACCTGATAGGGGTGAGGTTATCCAGTCTGTTTATCATGCCTTAAAAGGCCACTGTGTATTAGACACACACACATTTGTTTTACTATCCTTGTTGGGACCAAACAATGTATTCCCATTCAAAATTATATTTACCCTAAATCTAATTCTAACCTTAAACTGAACCCTAACCTTAAACCTAACCCTTAAGCCTAAAATAGCCTTTTCCCTTGTGGGGGCTGGTGAAATGTCCCCACTTGTCAGAATTGTCCTTGTTTTTACTATCCTTGTAAAGGTGTCCGCATGCTTCCCAGACGGAACAGTTTGGAAGAGTTTATGCATATAGTATGACAAAATGTTGGGGCTTTTCGGGCACATTTTATTCTCGAGGCCAGTTGGGAGCCGACGTCTTCGCCCGTGATTGGTCAACTGTAGGGATTCTTCAATAGTCTTTGTTGTTGTTCAATGAGAGACGACTCGTTTGCATGCACATTTCTTCATTGAGAAATATTGCACCAAACATATTTCATGTAAAATTGCGTGACTAAGATCTCCTTGGCAGAAACGTCAAAATGTAATTACTTTTTTAATTCTGACTTTTGAGGAAGTGTATACTGGCTACGGCGTCTCAAATTGGACAAACTACTATTGCTGCTTTTTCCCCCTCATTTTTTCAAGCGAATGTCTTTAAGGGAGTATGCGAACACACTCGTTCGGTTCGCCTAGTCGACTTCAGCTATCCCCCAGCCGAACTGAAGCATGCTGACACAGGACTTCTGATACCCACAAGGATAGTAAAACCAAAAACACACAGGAGGTAGCTAGCTAGTTACCCACCTCCCCTCCCCTCTTTCACCCCCTCAGGCCAGTCCACCTCTATTTGTCTCTCTCCTTTTATCCTCTCCAAATGATAAGCTGCGCATTTTGGAGCCACAATGGCAACATTCATGTACATATTTAGAGCCGGGATGGGGGAAAAGGGAGGGGTAGAATGGAGGGTTTGACTTAGAGTCACGAAGAGTCAGATTCCTTTGTGCAGCAGCCAGGACGAGGGCATGTTGCCTAGAAAGCCCTTCTGAAGGGGGCACCCCAACGCTGCCCAACCACATCCTCCTCTCTCTCGTTCTGTCTGTCAACCACAAGGCCCCGTCTCTTTTTTTCTCTCGCTCCTTTTATTTCTTTACTCTCTCGCTGTCGTTCGTTTCTTCTTTCTCAGTGGACATGGGTGAGGGGTTAAAATGGGCAGCTCTTGTCCTCTCTTTAGTCTCTCTCTCTCTCTGTCTCTGTGGGTAATGAAAGGCTGGATGAGTGTGTGGGCTTGGCATGGAGGGCCCAGTGTACCCAGTGCATCCTGGCAGTGCCAGCCTAACCCTTCCCCCCCAGCCTGCCCAGCATGGCCACAAGTGGGGAGCTCAACTCAGTGCCTCACTACTGGCCTCATTGGATGCCAGCTGCCTCACTACTGGCCTCTCATTGGATGCCAGCTGCCTCACTACTGGCCTCTCATTGGATGCCAGCTGCCTCACTACTGGCCTCTCATTGGATGCCAGCTGCCTCACTACTATGCCAGCTGCCTCACTACTGGCCTCTCATTGGATATCCAGCTGCATCACTACTGGCCTCTCATTGGATGCCAGCTGCATCACTACTGGCCTCTCATTGGATGCCAGCTGCATCACTACTGGCCTCTCATTGGATGCCAGCTGCATCACTACTGGGCTCTCATTGGATGCCAGCTGCATCACTACTGGCCTCTCATTGGATGCCAGCTGCATCACTACTGGCCTCTCATTGGATGCCAGCTGCATCACTACTGGCCTCATTGGATGCCAGCTGCCTCACTACTGGCCTCTCATTGGATGCCAGCTGCATCACTACTGGCCTCTCATTGGATGCCAGCTGCATCACTACTGGCCTCTCATTGGATGCCAGCTGCCTTTTCCTCTTTCTTTCACTCCCTCTTTTTCGACAACTTTCCTGCTCTACTTTTTCTCGCCGTTTCCGTTTGCTCTTTGTCAACGTTCCTTCTGTGCTCTCACTCACTCACTCATTGAGTCTCTCCTGTCATTCAGTCCCTGTGGTTTAGGCAGTTTCCTGTCCCTCCCTCGCTACTTGTTTATGTACTGTATAACCACTGAGTGGTCCTGGCAAGGTGTCGACCTGTGTGAGGTCAGAACTCACCACTCCAGCCCTCTCTCCAGCAGTCATCCGTTCAAACCAGCAGCTCTGGAGAAAGAACCACTGTTCACCTGGTGTTTTCCTTTCTGATGGTGTGTGTGTGTTTTGGAGAGATAGCAGGAGGGAGACAGGAAAACAAGTTGTGCATTGTTTGCGTTGTGTGTCAGCAGCCTCAGTCAATGGAAGGCCTGGTAGAAGATGAGTCTGTGCAGTTTGTCTCCTGGGCTCACTCAGTCATGCTCACTCCCTGTCCCTCACTAATGCATCATGGTGCTTGTTGAGCTGATATCCTCTACTCTGAGGGGAGGTGTAGCTCTGTCAAGGGGTGTGTGTTTGAAGGACTTTGGTAAAGCCCCATCGGTGGCCTGGCAGCTCTCCCCTCTAAGATGGCTGTCTCTACAGCACAAAGACACACTTGAAGACCTAAACTAACAGAGCACTTTTCCCCTAGACGTTTTGTTACATGGGAAGACTCCTGTGTCTGACATGGTTCCTCGTCTGTCTGCGTGTTGTTCCAGAATAACTCGGTGTCTCCGTCGGACAGCCTGCGTGCAGCCAGCGACAAGCACCGCAGCTCCTCTGATTATAGCATGGACTCCAAGAAACGCAAGGTGGAGGAGAAGGACACTATGAGCAGATACGTGAGTGGGAGCGCGCGCACACACACATAATACACTCAGCACCTTTAAACAGGAGAAGTGCTGCTCACACACACACACACACACACACACACACACACACACACACACACACACACACACACACACACACACACACACAAATAATACACTCAGCACCTTTAAACAGGAGAAGTACTGCTCACACACACACACACACACACACACACACACACACACACACACACACACACACACACACACACACACACACACACACACACACACACACACAAATAATACACTCAGCACCTTTAAACAGGAGAAGTACTGCTCACACACACACACACACACACACACACACACACACACACACACACACACACACACACACACACACACACAAATAATACACTCAGCACCTTTAAACAGGAGAAGTACTGCTCACACACACACACACACACACACACACAAATAATACACTCAGCACATTTAAAAAGGAGAAGTACTGCTCACACACTCCGATATAAGTGTGGTCACTGTCTAACACTGTCTCTCAACAGGATAGCGATGGAGACAAAAGTGACGACCTGGTCGTGGATGTGTCCAATGAGGTAAGAGCAGCTGGTCGCTTGCATGTGTGTGTTTGAGTGGACACACGTATGGGTGTGTTGGTATGTTAGTGTGGTTGAGTTGCAGAGCCACATTCCACCTGGTCTCTCTGGTAGCTAGTGACTGAACACTGGTGTCTTTGTTGAGGAACCAGAGCTGACAGAGACCTTAACAGCTGTCACACCCTCACTAAGGTCACCGGGGAAACCTCTCCTAAAATAAAGAAGGAAATGGAACCGTGTGGTTGTGTATAACATCCACTTATGTGTATGTGTACCAAATAAAACCTTTATTTGTACAGAGACATGCTTATACAAAGAAATGCTTTTCAAAGAAACCTAGAGGGGATGGAACCCCCAGAGTGACGGAGACGGAGGAGAAACAAAGTCTATCTAGGAGAAACAAAGTCTATCTGTGTACATGTGGCCTGGGTTTGTTTGACCTTCATCTACATGTTCCAGTGTGTTTTCACTCATTCGCTCTTCCTCTCCCTCATCATTTTTCTCTTGTTCTCTCTCTAGGACCCAGCCACTCCCAGGGCCAGCCCCGCCCATTCTCCTCCAGAAAACGGTCTGGACAAATCACGGGCCCTAAAGAAGGACGCCCCCAACAGCCCCGCCTCCGTGGCCTCCTCCGGCAGCACGCCCTCCTCCAAAGCCAAGGACCACGCCCACGTGAGTGTGTGTGTGTGTGTGAGAAACGGGAAAGGAGGGGCTAGGGGAAAACAATAGACAAGGGGTGAATGTGAGGGGCTCATACATGGGAGGAAGTGTAGCTATTAAACTGCTGAATGAGGGTTGGAGAGGAGGCACACAGGAGACACACAGTGCTCTGCTCCTTTCAATATCCTTTATGGCAGGCAGAATAAATGTTCATTGCTTTCCCAGCCCCGGATCGTAAATAAACCGGGGCAATGACAGGGAGATTGCTCTGTCCCACCCTCCATCTCTCTCTCTCTCCCATCCCTCCTTCTCTTACCAGGCCCCATGTCAATGTGCTTAATTACTGGTCTAGTCAGGGAGCAAACTACAGAGCTCTCCCTCCCTCACCAGCCCTATCTCCTTGGCTGTGATAATGTGCTTAACTAGTCAGGACTGATGTTTAGGTCTGGGGGTGTGGTGGAGGGGTGCAGATTAAAGGGAAATGAGGGCTAAAGAAGGACCACCATCTTGGATGTTAGGGCTCTGACAGGCCGTCTCTAATAGAGGTTTATGTGGCCCCACAGGGTTCTAACTGGCACTAGTAGACTGGATTATGTTCAACTCACCACTCAAATTGTCACTGGATTTTGGGGGAAAGCGGTTCAGTTATTTTGGGATTTGGTCTTTTATTTGTCCCTCTCTCTCCCTGTCTCTTGGTAGCTGCTTGTTAATTATTATTATTTTGGGGGGGTTGCCAGTTAATTTCAGTTTGTTTAGGGGGGTTGCAAGTTTGTTTGGGGGGGTTGCCAGTTGATTTCAGTTTGTTTCATTTTGTTTGGGGGGGTTGCCAGTTGATTTCAGTTTGTTTGGGGGGGTTGCCAGTTGATTTAATTTTGTTTGGGGGGGTTGCCAGTTGATTTAATTTTGTTTAGGGGGGGTTGCCAGTTGATTTCATTTTGTTTGGGGGGTTGCCAGTTGATTTCAGTTTGTTTGGGGGGGGGTTGCCAGTGATCTAGGTGGGTGGGGTGCCAGTGATCTAGGTGGGTGGGGTGCCAGTGACCTTACTGGGTGGGTTGGGGTTCTATTGTTTTGTAATTGGCATCATTTAGAATTACAATGGAACACGCTGGAATTAAGCAACATTAATCACATCAAGTCTCTCTCTGTCAGAATGATAAGTCATCCACGCCGGGCCTGAAGTCTAACACCCCCACACCTCGTAATGATGCCCCCACACCAGGCACCAGCACCACCCCTGGTCTACGGCCCATCATGGGCAAGCCCTCGGGCATGGAGGCACTGGGTGAGTCCTCCACACATACACACTCATACCCACATGTATACAAACACACTCGCCCGCTAACCACGAATAGATTAACACGAAAATAACTTCCTTGTAGTTCTGCCCATTTGCCTATGACAGAATCAGTTGTTCTTACCGTCTCTCTCTCCTCCCTCTCTCTAGCAGCTCCAGCCCTGCGTACCCCTTTGTCCATAGCTGGCTCCTACGCCACGCCCTTCGCCATGATGGGCCACCACGAGATGAACGGCTCCCTGACCAGCCCCGGGGTCTACGCCGGACTCCACATCTCCCCCCAGATGAGCGTGGCCGCTGCTGCGTACGGACGCTCGCCCATGGTACGCTCCCCTAAAACTCCACCTCATGAAGCCACATACTCACCTTCAGCCCCTCTTCCCTATACACAGGCTACAGTTACCAATACAACACAGTCACACAGACTACAGTTACCAATACAACACAGTCACACAGGCTACAGTTACTAATACAACACAGTCACACAGGCTACAGTTACCAATACAACACAGTCACACAGGCTACAGTTACCAATACAACACAGTCACACAGGCTACAGTTACCAATACAACACAGTCACACAGGCTACAGTTACCAATACAACACAGTCACACAGGCTACAGTTACCAATACAACACAGTCACACAGGCTACAGTTACTAATACAACACAGTCACACAGGCTACAGTTACTAATACAACACAGTCACACAGGCTACAGTTACTAATACAACACAGTCACACAGGCTACAGTTACTAATACAACACAGTCACACAGGCTACAGTTACTAATACAACACAGTCACACAGGCTACAGTTACTAATACAACACAGTCACACAGGCTACAGTTACCAATACAACACAGTCACACAGACTACAGTTACCAATACAACACAGTCACACAGGCTACAGTTACTAATACAACACAGTCACACAGGCTACAGTTACCAATACAACACAGTCACACAGGCTACAGTTACCAATACAACACAGTCACACAGGCTACAGTTACTAATACAACACAGTCACACAGGCTACAGTTACCAATACAACACAGTCACACAGGCTACAGTTACCAATACAACACAGTCACACAGACTACAGTTACCAATACAACACAGTCACACAGACTACAGTTACCAATACAACACAGTCACACAGACTACAGTTACCAATACAACACAGTCACACAGGCTACAGTTACCAATACAACACAGTCACACAGGCTACAGTTACTAATACAACACAGTCACACAGGCTACAGTTACCAATACAACACAGTCACACAGGCTACAGTTACCAATACAACACAGTCACACAGGCTACAGTTACCAATACAACACAGTCACACAGGCTACAGTTACCAATACAACACAGTCACACAGGCTACAGTTACCAATACAACACAGTCACACAGGCTACAGTTACCAATACAACACAGTCACACAGGCTACAGTTACCAATACAACACAGTCACACAGGCTACAGTTACCAATACAACACAGTCACACAGGCTACAGTTACCAATACAACACAGTCACACAGGCTACAGTTACCAATACAACACAGTCACACAGGCTACAGTTACCAATACAACACAGTCACACAGGCTACAGTTACCAATACAACACAGTCACACAGGCTACAGTTACCAATACAACACAGTCACACAGGCTACAGTTACCAATACAACACAGTCACACAGGCTACAGTTACCAATACAACACAGTCACACAGGCTACAGTTACCAATACAACACAGTCACACAGGCTACAGTTACCAATACAACACAGTCACACAGGCTACAGTTACCAATACAACACAGTCACACAGGCTACAGTTACCAATACAACACAGTCACACAGGCTACAGTTACCAATACAACACAGTCACACAGGCTACAGTTACCAATACAACACAGTCACACAGGCTACAGTTACCAATACAACACAGTCACACAGGCTACAGTTACCAATACAACACAGTCACACAGGCTACAGTTACCAATACAACACAGTCACACAGGCTACAGTTACAATACAACACAGTCACACAGACTACAGTTACCAATACAACACAGTCACACAGACTACAGTTACCAATACAACACAGTCACACAGACTACAGTTACCAATACAACACAGTCACACAGGCTACAGTTACCAATACAACACAGTCACACAGGCTACAGTTACCAATACAACACAGTCACACAGGCTACAGTTACCAATACAACACAGTCACACAGGCTACAGTTACCAATACAACACAGTCACACAGGCTACAGTTACCAATACAACACAGTCACACAGGCTACAGTTACTAATACAACACAGTCACACAGACTACAGTTACCAATACAACACAGTCACACAGACTACAGTTACCAATACAACACAGTCACACAGGATACAGCTACCAATACAACACAGTCACACAGACTACAGTTACCAATACAACACAGTCACACAGACTACAGTTACTAATACAACACAGGAAGAGGAAAGAAAATGTGTTCACTCAAACACACACACATGTAAACGTACATCAGACTCACTTCTCACTATATATTACGTCTCAGCAGCGCTACCGTTGAGTTAGCCAACACGGCTGTCGGCTAAAAGACTTATGGTAATATGACTAGCAGCCAATTTACAATGAATTTCCTATTTCAATAATTCACTTTTTCAATATTTCTTTAGAAATGCATAAAAAATAAATTCTCTACTCTCTGTGTAAAGTGTTAGCTAACTCCAATGTTTCTATTGCCTAACTCCACTTCTTTGATGTCTGGTGCTACAAGGGAGGGGAAAAATAACAGCTCAGTCAAAACACTTCTCGGTGTGTGGAAATCTCCCAGGCTCTCATTAGCATTAGCAAGTGGGATTTTACACCGTTACCACAAACCTGGGCAAAGGCTCTGCCTTTAAAGGAATGTAGAATCCACAGTATGACATGATAGTAAGAATAGCCCTTATGTCCCCCACACTCATAACTGGTTCAGTACGGACCGCGGGGCTCTACTAGTACTACTGAACTAGGTCAGGCTTCCACCCCTGGTGTCGTATAATTAAGCAAGAAGAGGGTGTGTTATGTGGCCAATATACCACGGCTAAGGGCTGTTGAACGACGCAACGTGGAGTGCCTGGATACAGCCCGTAGCCGTGGTATATTGGCCATAAACCACAAACTCCCGAGGTGCCTTATTGCTATTAGAAACTGGTTACCAATATAGTTGGAGCGGTAAAAATAAATGCTTTGTCATACCCGTGGTATACGGTCTGATATACCACGGCTGTCAGCCAGTCAGTGTTCAGGGCTCGAACCACCCAGTTTATAAACGCACACAAGACCTGGAAAAATATCTAGAATTGCAGGAAATGAGCTTTAAAACAGCAACAAAAATCTCTGCCCAGTGCAAAATGTATAGAATTGCGAAAAATGTAACTTAAAACTGCAAAACTATCTCTCTGCCAACAAGATGCAAAACTATCTCTCTGCCAACAAGATGCAAAACTATCTCTCTGCCAACAAGATGCAAAACTATCTCTCTGCCAACAAGATGCAAAACTATCTCTCTGCCAACAAGATGCAAAACTATCTCTCTGCCAACAAGATGCAAAACTATCTCTCTGCCAACAAGATGGGTGTGACCAGTTCTGGGTAGCATTGGGTTGCGAGGTGGGGGTTTGCCACATAGGACATTTGTGTGATCGGACCTTCTCAAATAGTACTTGAGTACCCCTGCCTTATTTGACGCTACAGAAGCAGTGATGCTAAGTTTCCTGTTTGAACATTTAGCTTAGCCTAGTTGGCTGCATGGATAGGCTTTCCACTGTTTGTTAGGCTATCGTGTTAACATGCTAACTGTCTGTCTGTGCTGTTTTCCCAGGCGGGGTTTGACCCTCACTCCCACATGAGACCAGGCCTGCAAGCCAGCCTCACGTCCATCTCTGGAGGAAAGCCGTAAGTCTCCAAACCCTTTGTTTCAACTGTTTATCACTAGAGCCTGAACATCACAGGTCAAGTCCAACATTTTGGTTCCAGGTTTCATTTTGGCTTAAAACAACAACTGCCCTTTCTCCCCACGGTAGTGCCTACTCCTTTCATGTGAGCGCGGACGGCCAGATGCAGCCGGTGCCCTTTCCCCCGGACGCTCTCATAGGCCCGGGCATCCCACGCCACGCCCGCCAGATCAACACGCTGAGCCACGGCGAGGTGGTGTGCGCCGTCACCATCAGCAACCCCACGCGCCACGTCTACACCGGCGGCAAGGGCTGCGTCAAGATCTGGGACATCAGCCAGCCGGGCAGCAAGAGCCCCGTGTCCCAACTGGACTGCCTGGTAAGGAGACATTTCTGTGTTAGAAAGACTGGTATTGTATATCCAGAGGAACGTTTGGACACACCTACTCATTCAAGGGTTTTTCTTTTTTGGTTACTACATGATTCCATATGTGTTATTTCATAGTGTTGATGTCTTCACTGTTATTCTACAATGTAGAAAATAGTAGAAATAAAGAAAAACCCTGCAATGAGAAGGTGTGTCCAGACTTTTGACTGGTACTGTATGTTTCAACTGGATGAGCGTCACTGTGGATAAAGCCATCTGTTGAATGCTCATATCGTTGTTATAATGGCGTAAGGCATAACAACAGACAACGTGGGACGAAGGCTGTAACTTAGGTTGGCTGGGCTGTATGCTAGCTAACAGGATAAGCTGAACAAGCCATGTATCTGAGATGATACTGTGACGGTTATCATTTGACATGGACTGAGATATCAAGCCTACTGATGGGCACCAGAGGATGCTCTTCATAGGGCTGATGTATGACCAGGGATTTTCTCTAAGTGCTTGAATTAGACCAGTTTCCTGTTCTGCTAATCATTCAAAATGTAACGAGTACTTTTGGGTGTCAGGGAAAATGTATGGAGTAGAAAGTACGTTATTTTCATTAGAAATGTAGTGGAGTAAAAGTTGTCAAAAGTAGTAAAGTACAGATACCCCCAAAAACAACTTAAGTAGTACTTCAAAGTATTTTTTACTTAAGTACTTTACACTGCTGCCTTCAGCCCTCTGAACCCCACATCCACCCTCTGAACCCCACATCCACCCTCTGAACCCCACATCCACCCTCTGAACCAGCCCTCTGAACCCCACATCCACCCTCTGAACCCCACATCCACCCTCTGAACCCCACATCCACCCTCTGAACCAGCCCTCTGAACCAGCCCTCTGAACCCCACATCCACCCTCTCCCTCCATCTGCTCTTGTGAATGTAATAATTCAAGGCACAGCGTCTTGTTCGTCGGCCCTGTGTGTGACGTTTTGGAAAAAGACCAAAAGTAATGATCTTCTGATCGTCCGGCCCCGGTTCATCATTACCCACCACATTAGTCATTCTCCCATCCTCCCCATTCATCAGTTTGATACTGTCTCCTGGCCACTTTGGAGAGGGGGAAAGAGCAGAGGGAAGAGGGAGAGTGCTGGCTGTGTGACCAGGTCTTATATAGTCATCAGCAAGCTGTTTAATTCATCTGAGAGCCCCGGCCCTCTATTGATCTGTCATTCACATCCCCCGCCTCATGGACAGAGTCCAGCTAACACTCTTCTGCCCTTGTTAAAGCTGACAATGAGTCTCGCTCCACCACAGTCGAGGGAAGCCACACTCAAACACACTCTGATGCTTTTATCGTCATACCTGCTTCAACAGGCACTCACACATCTGAGCTGTCTTTGTTGCAGGTGCATTTTAACAGTTGAATAAGATGAGAAAAAAGAAAACCTGCACACTGCTCTCGCTGGGGCCACGTCTCTCGCTGGGGCCACGTCTCTCGCTGGGGCCACGTCTCTCGCTGGGGCCACGTCTCTCGCTGGGGCCACGTCTCTCGCTGGGGCCACGTCTCTCGCTGGGGCCACTGCTCTCGCTGGGGCCACTGTCTCTCGCTGGGGCCACTGCTCTCGCTGGGGCCACGGCTCTCGCTGGGGCCACGGCTCTCGCTGGGGCCACGTCTCTCGCTGGGGCCACTGCTCTCGCTGGGGCCACGGCTCTCGCTGGGGCCACGAGATGGCTCTCGCTAGGGCCACGGCTCTCGCTAGGGCCACGGCTCTCGCTAGGGCCACGGCTCTCGCTGGGGCCACTGCTCTCGCTGGGGCCACTGCTCTCGCTGGGGCCACTGCTCTCGCTGGGGCCACTGCTCTCGCTGGGGCCACGGCTCTCGCTGGGGCCACTGCTCTCGCTGGGGCCACGGCTCTCGCTGGGGCCACGGCTCTCGCTGGGGCCACGAGACGGCTCTCGCTAGGGCCACGGCTCTTTATTAAGCTTTATGTATCGACCTCAAGGCCTTCATCAGAGCTTTTGTGAGTTCACAACCAGCATCCCTATGGAGATACTGCTCCACCCACATCCGTTCAATTCATCCAATGTGGTTGGAGTCGCCATACTTGCTTTTGTCGCCACACCTGCTTTTAAATCAAATCACATTTTATTGGTCTCATACAATATTTAGCAGATGTTATTGCGGGTGTAGTGAAATGGTTGTGTTCCTCACTCCAACAGTATAGTAATATTTAACAATACATTTGAGAGTCTCACGATACCAGCTATTATCAGGATAACTGTCTGAAGCCCAAATCTTAAGTGTCTCCCTCTCTGTCTCCAGAACAGGGACAACTACATCCGTTCCTGTAAGCTCCTCCCTGATGGCCGCACCCTGATTGTGGGTGGTGAGGCCAGCACGCTGACCATCTGGGACCTAGCCTCACCCACCCCGCGTATCAAGGCAGAGCTAACGTCTTCCGCCCCGGCCTGCTATGCCCTCGCCATCTCCCCCGACGCCAAGGTCTGCTTCTCCTGCTGCAGCGACGGGAACATTGCCGTCTGGGACCTCCACAACCAGACACTGGTCAGGTGAGTGATCTATCTGAAGAGAGCAGATGACTGGTGGGGGCTGGGAAGGATGTACTACTACCCATATGATTTTAGCAGGAATGGAGTAGCAGTAATGATTGGAGTGGGATTACATTGAAATGTCCAAAACGTGAGTGGAATCACTTGACTAAAGTCCACGGTGTTTGTGTTGGGTGTTGTAGGCAGTTCCAGGGCCACACGGACGGAGCCAGCTGTATTGACATCTCCCACGATGGGACCAAGCTGTGGACCGGAGGTCTGGACAACACCGTCCGCTCATGGGACCTGAGGGAGGGACGCCAGCTCCAGCAGCATGACTTCACCTCCCAGGTACGAACATGTGTTTACACACACACACACACACACACACACACACACACGGGATGCAACGGTACAGTGGGCCCACGGTTCGGTACGGTTTCGGTATCTTTATATTTAAGAAACAAAATAAACACATCACCCTTTAAACAATTAACTCTTTTATTTTGCCTATAGACAAATGAAACGTTCCATTCAGAAAAATTGCAACATGACTGACTGCCTGGTTTCTGTCTCTACTGTATGACATCAAGGGGAGAATAAAATGAAAAGTGCTTCTTAGCTTTGACAAGCTGTAGGTGCTTTGCCTTCTCTATTTTAAATAAACAGGGTACATACTTGTATAGGCAATATTACATGTAAAAATAACAAAATGCAACATCAAGTTGGTGTCCTATATGAGAGATCTATTCCTCTATGTTGAGGTTCTTCTGTAAAAAGATAAGCATGTCAACATTCTCTGAAGCAAGACAAGAACGGCCCTGCGGTGGAGAAAACTCCCACTTACAACAGAGGTTCCCGGGACACGGAGGCTCTGCATGTTTTCAACATGGGGAGCTTTGACTGGTTTGTTTTCCACCACACACAAGGATCAGCAGCCACAGGAAGCTGCTGCCTTGTATGAGGGACCACCTCCTCAATCATTTTGGAAAAGAGCTTGTCTGCTGCTCTGAAAAGCTCCCCAAATAACTCTGACACGGGAGTCTTCTTTTGAGGAGGGGATAATGAGGATGGATTTTCTTCCCCTGTGGATGGCCCTGCTTGCACTGCTTGAAACTAGAAGAAAAAACGTATTAAGTGTAAGTGACACATCTCATCAAAAAACATCATCACATTTTAACACACATGATAAAAACAATAAAAAACTATCTCATAACTTAAAAAAAAAATAGATCAGATACCAGATGTTCGTTCTTCACAGTTTCTTTGATGATCCCTGTTGAGGCAGGCTGGGATTTAAACCTCGGCTCAAGGGCTTGTAACTCTGTGAAGGTAGATCTGGCTCTGTGTATCTTCTCTCCAAGTCCTGAGTGATGGCTGCCTTGGCCTCCCTGTTGGTTGCACTGTCCTCAGGACCTGGTGCCATGGAGTTGAGAATCATTGATGAGGTGGGACTTGTTTCACTGCTCGTGAGAGTTGTCATTGTTTTCAGGGGTTTGAGTAGCTGAATGAGTTCTTCTGACAGCTTCAGTTCACTGTCCGTCAGCTTCAGTTCACTGTCCGTCAGCTTCAGTTCACTGTCCGTCAGCTTCAGTTCACTGTCCGTCAGCTTCAGTTCACTGTCCGTCAGCTTCAGTTCACTGTCCGTCAGCATGGCTGTCTTTGACCGACTTCCTCACAGCCTTGTCCAATACAGCAGAGTAGATGGCCAGTTGCTGTTCCACGTAACGTTCCAGCATGTTATATATGGTATTCCAACGGGTTCTTCTGACATCATGGATTGATTTGTGCTTTGGTATATTCAGCATCTCTTCCTTAACTGTCAACTTAGTGGGCGGTAGTGCTTTTGTGTGAGAAAAAACGTCCCCACTTTTCTGACCTTCCCCAGGAGGCGGGACACTGCCTTGAGAGAGACTGCCCTCTTGGCTGTGAGGTTCAGGATGTCTGTAAAACATCCAATGTGGGGCTCAAACCCATCAGCTTCACAGATGGCGTTCACCATGTTTTGTGCGTTATCTGTAGTGGCTGGGGTTGTGATATTTGGTCTCTAGCTTCCACTCAGTCACAGCATTCATTCATTCTAGGGCTAAGTCTGCGCTTGTATGACTCTCATACAGGGGCCGAGTTTGCAACACATAGATCTCCCAGACCAGTACATAGTGAACCGTCACAGTGAGGTAGCTTCCAGTACATAGTGAACCGTCACAGTGAGGTAGCTTCCAGTACATAGTGAACCGTCACAGTGAGGTAGCTTCCAGTACATAGTGAACCGTCACAGTGAGGTAGCTTCCAGTACATAGTGAACCGTCACAGTGAGGTAGCTTCCAGTACATAGTGAACCGTCAGTGAGGTAGCTTCCAGTACATAGTGAACCGTCAGTGAGGTAGCTTCCAGTACATAGTGAACCGTCACAGTGAGGTAGCTTCCAGTACATAGTGAACCGTCACAGTGAGGTAGCTTCCAGTACATAGTGAACCGTCACAGTGAGGTAGCTTCCAGTACATAGTGAACCGTCACAGTGAGGTAGCTTCCAGTACATAGTGAACCGTCACAGTGAGGTAGCTTCCAGTACATAGTGAACCGTCAGTGAGGTAGCATCCAGTACATAGTGGACCGTCACAGTGAGGTAGCTTCCAGTACATAGTGAACCGTCACAGTGAGGTAGCTTCCAGTACATAGTGAACCGTCACAGTGAGGTAGCTTCCAGTACATAGTGAACCGTCACAGTGAGGTAGCTTCCAGTACATAGTGAACCGTCACAGTGAGGTAGCTTCCAGTACATAGTGAACCGTCACAGTGAGGTAGCTTCCAGTACATAGTGAACCGTCACAGTGAGGTAGCTTCCAGTACATAGTGAACCGTCACAGTGAGGTAGCTTCCAGTACATAGTGAACCGTCACAGTGAGGTAGCTTCCAGTACATAGTGAACCGTCACAGTGAGGTAGCTTCCAGTACATAGTGAACCGTCAGTGAGGTAGCATCCAGTACATAGTGAACCGTCACAGTGAGGTAGCTTCCAGTACATAGTGAACCGTCACAGTGAGGTAGCTTCCAGTACATAGTGAACCGTCACAGTGAGGTAGCTTCCAGTACATAGTGAACCGTCACAGTGAGGTAGCTTCCAGTACATAGTGAACCGTCACAGTGAGGTAGCTTCCGGTACATAGTGAACCGTCACAGTGAGGTAGCTTCCGGTACATAGTGAACCGTCACAGTGAGGTAGCTTCCAGTACATAGTGAACCGTCAGTGAGGTAGCTTCCAGTACATAGTGAACCGTCACAGTGAGGTAGCTTCCAGTACATAGTGAACCGTCACAGTGAGGTAGCTTCCGGTACATAGTGAACCGTCACAGTGAGGTAGCTTCCGGTACATAGTGAACCGTCACAGTGAGGTAGCTTCCGGTACATAGTGAACCGTCACAGTGAGGTAGCTTCCGGTACATAGTGAACCGTCACAGTGAGGTAGCTTCCGGTACATAGTGAACCGTCACAGTGAGGTAGCTTCCGGTACATAGTGAACCGTCACAGTGAGGTAGCTTCCGGTACATAGTGAACCGTCACAGTGAGGTAGCTTCCGGTACATAGTGAACCGTCACAGTGAGGTAGCTTCCGGTACATAGTGAACCGTCACAGTGAGGTAGCTTCCGGTACATAGTGAACCGTCACAGTGAGGTAGCTTCCGGTACATAGTGAACCGTCACAGTGAGGTAGCTTCCGGTACATAGTGAACCGTCACAGTGAGGTAGCTTCCGGTACATAGTGAACCGTCAGTGAGGTAGCTTCCGGTACATAGTGAACCGTCACAGTGAGGTAGCTGAACTATAGTGAACTATGTACTGGAAGCTACCTCACTTCTTTATGTTTTTCTGAATTTGTCACGTTGTTGAAGGCAGCAATGAGAGATTGTTGTGTTTTCGCTAACGAGTGGACTCTCCTTGCTCCAGCTCCACCTGCAAGGGATACAGCTGAGTGATGGCCACGTAAATGACACATTGTGTTAGAAGTGTTTCCACTCGAGTAGCCGACAGTGGAAAAGCAATGCTTGCAGACTGTACTTTGTTTGTTTACGGTCTTCTTACCCTCGTCATCGTATTGAACGCTGAATCCAGAATGTTCCCATATAGCGGATTTGAAAGACGGCGGGGCCTCTTCAAATTTGCTTCTCTCTGTCTCGCTAGCGCTCGCCATTGTCACGTTGGAGCTGAGAGAATATTTGTTTTTAGTTTCCCCTCTTCACGGGGCCCCTTTTAGGGAGGTTTCCTACTGAGATGTCATTGCAAATCGTCCATTGGTTGTTTAAGGGGGAGGGGGTTGCTGTCACTGCGGTTGCCACATTTTGAGACATTGCTGTTGAGTAAAGTTTGTCGGCCATCAGGAGCCCCTTAACGGCCACAAGCTGCGTGTCTGGTTCTGCGGATCTGAATGTACAATGTGCGTGTCGTCTGCAGCGCAATAAGCACGTTTTGTTATAGGAAAATGACAGGCGTATCGTAATTCCGTGGTTCACGTGTGCGTATTGAACCGAACGGTTCGACAACATACAGTGTACCGTTGCATCCCTCACACACACACACACACACACACACACACACACACACACACACACACACTCTATTTTGCCCTGGTTCACCCCCACCTCCCGTCTCCTCCCAGATCTTCTCTCTAGGCTACTGCCCCACAGGGGAGTGGCTGGCAGTGGGCATGGAGAGCAGCAACGTGGAGGTTCTCCATCACACCAAGCCTGACAAGTACCAGCTTCACCTGCATGAGAGCTGCGTCCTCTCGCTTAAGTTCGCCTACTGTGGTAAGAAACATGTCCTGGGTGCAATAAGTCATTTATAACCCGTATTTATGTAGTTCAAGTGTAGAAACCTTTTTTCTCAAGGAATTGAACCATGTTGTTTAGTTGGTACTTCTACTGTACCAACAAGTAACACCAACTGCCCCACATCAGTTGTATTGTGTTAGTTACTAAATCTTAAACCATGTGGACTTGCATTTTTGTGCTTGGAGAGTCTTGTGCAGGCCTGTCCTGCTTGGTGAGGGCAACCTGGACTCTGAGCTCATGTATCATGTCCTGTGTTTGAAGGTAAATGGTTTGTGAGCACGGGGAAGGACAACCTCTTGAATGCCTGGAGGACTCCCTATGGTGCCAGCATATTCCAGGTACGCCAATCAATAACACATCAATATACACACTCTCAAACATGCATAGATGCTCACAATCCTGTGACATGACCAACAGCATGGAAACCCCAGCTACCACTGTCAGTTGTAATCTGTAAATCATAAGCAAACAGTATTGTTCAGAGAATTGTCTTTCAGACCAACCAAGACAGATGGTTACTTTGGACAAGGTTAGTTCAGGCAAACACATTACATGCTCTGAATAGGATCGCTAACATGTTTTTTTGACCCTTTCCATCAACAGTCAAAGGAGTCCTCTTCCGTCCTGAGCTGCGACATCTCTGCAGACGACAAGTACATTGTGACGGGCTCCGGAGACAAGAAGGCCACAGTGTACGAGGTGATCTACTAGAAACACCAGTTTGACCCCTCCTACTGGCCTGACAAGGGGAGCTGCTAGCCCCTCCTCCTCCTCTTACTTCACTCACCACACCCCCTAACCTCAAAGACCACCAGGGATTGGACTACAGACTATGTCGGCCGATACCGCTCCCGGATTGGTGCTCAGAAGGCACCATGAGCTGCGATTGGCAGTTGGCCTGGCTCTGATTGGCTATCGCTGCAGACTGTAAGCCTATGGGCACTGAAGATGTAAATTGTCTTGCTGTTTTTAATGGGTTCCTGGGCTTGTTTTTAACGTGATGAATGTTTCTGTCATGTGACTGGACGAAGCGCCGCTTTGTCTTTACAACAGTTGCTCCCTGGACGTCTTGTGAAAATTGTACATAATGGAGTAAAAGACATTTTATATATATATATTATAAATATATATATCTATTTTCATGTCCTGGTGTACTTGTGACGTTTTTGCTTTCGGCCTCTCCCTTCTGCTTGATATTCAAGGGAGAACAGAAAGTAGAATAAGCCTTTTTTTTTTTTAAGGATTTATTTTTTTTTTGGGGGGTTGTTGAAGCGTGTTCTCCAGGCTGACCTTTTTCCAAATCAAATGGAAATGTCTCTCCAAAAACGAAATGGTCAACCAGAACACTTTTTGCAGATTCAAATGTGAGTTTTGGGATGGTGCCCTTTTTTTTGGAGCTACGAAAATGTCTGGGAAGTGGAGCCTGCCGGCTCAGGCAGAGCCACGGAAGTCCGTGGAATACCACAGGACCCCCGCTTGGACCGGCCTATCAGAGGAGACTGGGGGATCGGCGAGAGGAGGAGAACAATGTAAATTAAAACGATATTAAAGAAACTAACTGTACTACTTTCTCTGTGCCCTTTTTGACCCGTCTCTTTTACGTCTTGGATTATTTTTTGGGTGGTCTGGTTGATGTTTAACGATGGACTTAAATTCTACTGGATTATTACTAATACAGACCGGGCTTTGGCTAGCCTGACACAATCTGAACATTGAGTCTGGACCTAAATCTTGCCGATGTAGAACAAGCCACAGGGTCATCTAGACGGGGGGGTTAAGGAGAACATGCTTCTATGGAATCCATTGATTTGATCCTCTATCATTTATCAGTACATCATCTTGGACTAACCGGACTTGGATGGAAGTCAACCAAACTATTGGATTCCACTCAAACGATATACAGTGCCTGTTAAGTGCTAGGGTTGGCTATTAGGATCTTTCAAAATGTAAAACAGAAGTTAGCATTGTGACCAGCATCTACATAATGTTCAGTACCGAGGAGGAGGAAGTTGTCCCTAGACACTGATCTGTTTTGTCCCCAAATGGTGCTGAGGGTAAGATGCTCTGTGTCTAAGGGGAATTTCTTCTTTTACCGTTCAGCTGTTGGGGTGAACACACAAATTCTTCACTGCGCCCTAATACCTGCCTTTCCTTCAGTCATAACGAGGGGTGAAATGTGAGCGTCTCCAATTCACAACCAAAGTATGTAGCAAAACTGTGTCAGCACTGAACATAATGTACAGTTGATGATAATTCAATAAACTGTGTTTGTTTTGTAGAAAGACTTCCCAGTTCATTTCAATGCAACACATTGTTGAGGAAGCGCACAGTCGTTGTATGGAAGAGTGTTTGAGTACTTCTACGAGAGCCGTGGGTGTCTGTGTCTGCCCCGACATTAACTTCCTCTTAAAAGGTTTGAAAGTAGAGTGTAGTGTCTAAACCACTGGAGTCTGCCACTTCTACCCCACACTTGATGTGATACTTAAACACTTTAACTGTTTCATAATGAATACCTAACCTCAAACATATGCCTCGTGATTCCTTCTAGTTAACTGGATGCTGTATATGAGGTGTGTGTGTGTTGAATAGCAGTGGAGTCAGTAGGCTGCTGTCCAGGCGTGGTGTTGTGGTCGCAGGCTGTTCTAAAGACTAATGCTGTATATGAGGTGTGTGTGTGTTGAATAGCAGTGGAGTCAGTAGGCTGCTGTCCAGGCGTGGTGTTGTGGTCTCAGGCTGTTCTAAAGACTAATGCTGTATATGAGGTGTGTGTGTGTTGAATAGCAGTGGAGTCAGTAGGCTGCTGTCCAGGCGTGGTGTTGTGGTCGCAGGCTGTTCTAAAGACTAATGCTGTATATGAGGTGTGTGTGTGTTGAATAGCAGTGGAGTCAGTAGGCTGCTGTCCAGGCGTGGTGTTGTGGTCGCAGGCTGTTCTAAAGACTAATGCTGTATATGAGGTGTGTGTGTGTTGAATAGCAGTGGAGTCAGTAGGCTGCTGTCCAGGCGTGGTGTTGTGGTCGCAGGCTGTTCAAAAGACTAATGCTGGGAGAGGAGACACATTGCTGAGGATCTGGGTGTGTTGCCAAACCACCCGTGTGACTGTGTCACACACTGCTGCCTCAGCACCTCGCTGAAACCACAGGCACGACACACACACACACACACACACACCCAGTCACAGTAGCTGCCACAGACTTACTAGTGTGTCAAGCCAACGTTTTCAGTTCATTGTCTGTTGAGACCCTCCAGTTGTTAATGGTTTCCTCCGAATGTCTTAAGAGAGCGAAGACGAAACTACAGGACTATCCACACCTGATCAGATGCAGTGGCGTATGGATACGTTATGTTCTTAAATCATGTAGTTATTGGGTCCTAAAGCCCCTCTCTCTGTCCTGTCCTGGATAGGAAACAACATGTAGTTATTGGATCCTAAAGCCTCTCTCTCTCTCCTGTCCTGAATAGGAAACAACATGTAGTTATTGGATCCTAAAGCCCCTCTCTCCTGTCCTGAATAGGAAACAACATGTAGTTATTGGGTCCTAAAGCCTCTCTCTCCTGTCCTGGATAGGAAACAACATGTAGTTATTGGGTCCTAAAGCCTCTCTCTCTCTCTCTCCTGTCCTGGATAGGAAACAACATGTAGTTATTGGATCTTAAAGCCTCTCTCTCTCTCTCTCTCTCTCCTGTCCTCGATAGGAAACAACATGTAGTTATTGGAGTGTGAGTAAGTAAGTAAGTAGAGTGTAGTGTCTAAACCACTGGAGTCTGCCACTTATACCCCACACTTGATGTGATACTTAAACACTTTAACTGTTTCATAATGAATACCTAACCTCAAACATATGCCTCGTGATTCCTTCTAGGCTGTTCTAAAGACTAATGCTGTATATGAGGTGTGTGTGTGTTGAATAGCAGTGGAGTCAGTAGGCCGCTGTCCAGGCGTGGTGTTGTGGTCGCAGGCTGTTCTAAAGACTAATGCTGTATATGAGGTGTGTGTGTGTTGAATAGCAGTGGAGTCAGTAGGCTGCTGTCCAGGCGTGGTGTTGTGGTCGCAGGCTGTTCTAAAGACTAATGCTGTATATGAGGTGTGTTGAATAGCAGTGGAGTCAGTAGGCTGCTGTCCAGGCGTGGTGTTGTGGTCTCAGGCTGTTCTAAAGACTAATGCTGTATATGAGGTGTGTGTGTGTTGAATAGCATGGATAGGAAACAACATGTAGTTATTGGGTCCTAAAGCCTCTCTCTCTCTCCTGTCCTGGATAGGAAACAACATGTAGTTATTGGGTCCTAAAGCCCCTCTCTCTGTCCTGTCCTGAATAGGAAACAACATGTAGATATTGGATCCTAAAGCCTCTCTCTCTCTCTCCTGTCCTTGATAGGAAACAACATGTAGTTATTGGATCCTAAAGCCTCTCTCTCTCTCCTGTCCTGAATAGGAAACAACATGTAGATATTGGATCCTAAAGCCTCTCTCTCTCTCTCCTGTCCTGGATAGGAAACAACATGTAGTTATTGGATCCTAAAGCCTCTCTCTCCTGTCCTGGATAGGAAACAACATGTAGTTATTGGATCCTAAACCCTCTCTCTCCTGTCCTGGATAGGAAACAACATGTAGTTATTGGGTCCTAAAGCCTCTCTCTCTCTCCTGTCCTGGATAGGAAACAACATGTAGTTATTGGTTCCTAAAGCCTCTCTCTCTCTCTCCTGTCCTGGATAGGAAACAACATGTAGTTATTGGGTCCTAAAGCCTCTCTCTCTCTCCTGTCCTGGATAGGAAACAACATGTAGTTATTGGATCCTAAAGCCTCTCTCTCTCTCCTGTCCTGGATAGGAAACAACATGTAGATATTGGATCCTAAAGCCTCTCTCTCCTGTCCTGGATAGGAAACAACATATAGTTATTGGATCCTAAAGCCTCTCTCTCCTGTCCTGGATAGGAAACAACATGTAGTTATTGGATCCTAAAGCCCCTCTCTCTGTCCTGTCCTGAATAGGAAACAACATGTAGTTATTGGATCCTAAAGCCTCTCTCTCTCTCTCTCCTGTCCTGAATAGGAAACAACATGCAGTTATTAGGTCCTAAAGCCCCTCTCTCTGTCCTGTCCTGGATAGGAAACAACATGTAGTTATTGGATCCTAAAGCCTCTCTCTCTCTCTCCTGTCATGAATAGGAAACAACATGTAGTTATTGGATCCTAAAGCCTCTCTCTCTCCTGTCCTGAATAGGAAACAACATGTAGTTATTGGGTCCTAAAGCCCCTCTCTCTGTCCTGTCCAGGATAGGAAACAACATGTAGTTATTGGATCCTAAAGCCTCTCTCTCTCTCTCTCCTGTCCAGGATAGGAAACAACATGTAGTTATTGGGTCCTAAAGCCTCTCTCTCTCTCTCCTGTCCAGGATAGGAAACAACATGTAGTTATTGGGTCCTAAAGCCCATCTCTCTGTCTCTCCTGTCCTGGATAGGAAACAACATGTAGTTATTGGATCCTAAAGCCTCTCTCTCCTGTCCAGGATAGGAAACAACATGTAGTTATTGGATCCTAAAGCCCCTATCTCTGTCCTGTCCTGGATAGGAAACAACATGTAGTTATTGGGTCCTAAAACCTCTCTCTCTCTGTCCTGTCCTGGATAGGAAACAACATGTAGTTATTGGGTCCTAAAGCCTCTCTCTCTCTCTCTCTCTCCTGTCCTGGATAGGAAACAACATGTAGTTATTGGGTCCTAAAGCCTCTCTCTCTCTCCTGTCCTGGATAGGAAACAACATGTACTTATTGGATCCTAAAGCCTCTCTCTCTGTCCTGTCCTGGATAGGAAACAACATGTAGTTATTGGGTCCTAAAGCCTCTCTCTCTCTCTTGTCCTGGATAGGAAACAACATGTAGTTATTGGGTCCTAAAGCCTCTCTCTCTCTCTCTCTCTCTCTCCTGTCCTGAATAGGAAACAACATGTAGTTATTGGGTCCTAAAGCCCCTCTCTCTCTCCTGTCCTGGATAGGAAACAACATGTAGTTATTGGGTCCTAAAGCCTCTCTCTCTCTCCTGTCCTGGATAGGAAACAACATGTAGTTATTGGGTCCTAAAGCCTCTCTCCCTCTCTCCTGTCCTGAATAGGAAACAACATGTAGTTATTGGGTCCTAAAGCCCCTCTCTCCTGTCCTGAATAGGAAACAACATGTAGTTATTGGGTCCTAAAGCCCCTCTCTCTCTCCTGTCCTGGATAGGAAACAACATGTAGTTATTGGGTCCTAAAGCCTCTCTCTCTCTCCTGTCCTGGATAGGAAACAACATGTAGTTATTGGGTCCTAAAGCCTCTCTCTCTCTCCTGTCCTGGATAGGAAACAACATGTAGTTATTGGGTCCTAAAGCCTCTCTCTCTCTCTCTCCTGTCCTGGATAGGAAACAACATGTAGTTATTGGATCCTAAAGCCTCTCTCTCTCCTGTCCTGGATAGGAAACAACATGTAGTTATTGGATCCTAAAGCCTCTCTCTCTCTCTCTCCTGTCCAGGATAGGAAACAACATGTAGTTATTGGGTCCTAAAGCCTCTCTCTCTCTCTCTCTCCTGTCCTGGATAGGAAATAACATGTAGTTATTGGGTACTAAAGCCTCTCTCTCTCCTGTCCTCGATAGGAAACAACATGTAGTTATTGGATCCTAAAGCCTCTCTCTCTTTCTCTCCTGTCATGAATAGGAAACAACATGTAGTTATTGGATCCTAAAGCCTCTCTCTCTTTCTCTCCTGTCCTGGATAGGAAACATGTAGTTATTGGATCCTAAAGCCTCTCTCTCTCTCTCCTGTCATGAATAGGAAACAACATGTAGTTATTGGATCCTAAAGCCTCTCTCTCTGTCCTGGATAGGAAACAACATGTAGTTATTGGATCCTAAATCCTCTCTCTCTCTCTCCTGTCCTGGATAGGAAACAACATGTAGTTATTGGATCCTAAAGCCTCTCTCTCTCCTGTCCTGGATAGGAAACAACATGTAGTTATTGGATCCTAAAGCCTCTCTCTCTTTCTCTCCTGTCATGAATAGGAAACAACATGTAGTTATTGGATCCTAAAGCCTCTCTCTCTTTCTCTCCTGTCCTGGATAGGAAACAACATGTAGTTATTGGATCCTAAAGCCTCTCTCTCTCTCTCCTGTCATGAATAGGAAACAACATGTAGTTATTGGATCCTAAAGCCTCTCTCTCTGTCCTGGATAGGAAACAACATGTAGTTATTGGATCCTAAATCCTCTCTCTCTCTCTCCTGTCCTGGATAGGAAACAACATGTAGTTATTGGATCCTAAAGCCTCTCTCTCTCCTGTCCTGGATAGGAAACAACATGTAGTTATTGGGTCCTAAAGCCACTCTCTCTCTCTCTCCTGTCCTGGATAGGAAACAACATGTAGTTATTGGGTCCTAAAGCCCCTCTCTCTCTCTCTCTCCTGTCCTGGATAGGAAACAACATGTAGTTATTGGGTCTTAAAGCCTCTCTCTCTCTCTCTCTCTCTCCTGTCCTCGATAGGAAACAACATGTAGTTATTGGATCCTAAAGCCTCTCTCTCTCTTTCTCTCCTGTCATGGATAGGAAACAACATGTAGTTATTGGATCCTAAAGCCTCTCTCTCTCTCTCCTGTCATGAATAGGAAACATGTAGTTATTGGATCCTAAAGCCTCTCTCTCTCTGTCCTGGATAGGAAACAACATGTAGTTATTGGATCCTAAAGCCTCTCTCTCTTTCTCTCCTGTCCTGGATAGGAAACAACATGTAGTTATTGGATCCTAAAGCCTCTCTCTATCTCTCCTGTCATGAATAGGAAACAACATGTAGTTATTGGGTCCTAAAGCCCCTCTCTCTCTCTCTCTCTCCTGTCCTGGATAGGAAACAACATGTAGTTATTGGATCCTAAAGCCTCTCTCTCTCTCTCCTGTCCAGGATAGGAAACAACATGTAGTTATTGGGTCCTAAAGCCTCTCTCTCCTGTCCTGGATAGGAAACAACATGTAGTTATTGGGTCCTAAAGCCTCTCTCTCTCTCTCTCCTGTCCTGGATAGGAAACAACATGTAGTTATTGGATCCTAAAGCCTCTCTCTCTCCTGTCCTGGATAGGAAACAACATGTAGTTATTGGGTCTTAAAGCCTCTCTCTCTCTCTCTCTCCTGTCCTGGATAGGAAACAACATGTAGTTATTGGGTCTTAAAGCCTCTCTCTCTCTCCTGTCCTCGATAGGAAACAACATGTAGTTATTGGATCCTAAAGCCTCTCTCTCTCTTTCTCTCCTGTCATGGATAGGAAACAACATGTAGTTATTGGATCCTAAAGCCTCTCTCTCTCTCTCCTGTCATGAATAGGAAACATGTAGTTATTGGATCCTAAAGCCTCTCTCTTCTGTCCTGGATAGGAAACAACATGTAGTTATTGGATCCTAAAGCCTCTCTCTCTCTCTCTCCTGTCCTGGATAGGAAACAACATGTAGTTATTGGATCCTAAAGCCTCTCTCTCTCTCTCCTGTTATGAATAGGAAACAACATGTAGTTATTGGATCCTAAAGCCTCTCTCTCTGTCCTGGATAGGAAACAACATGTAGTTATTGGATCCTAAAGCCTCTCTCTCCTGTCCTGGATAGGAAACAACATGTAGTTATTGGATCCTAAAGCCTCTCTCTCTCTCCTGTCCTGAATAGGAAACAACATGTAGTTATTGGATCCTAAAGCCTCTTTCTCTCCTGTCCTGAATAGGAAACAACATGTAGTTATTGGGTCTTAAAGCCTCTCTCTCTCTCTCTCCTGTCCTGAATAGGAAACAACATGTAGTTATTGGATCCTAAAGCCCCTCTCTCTCCTGTCCTGAATAGGAAACAACATGTAGTTATTGGATCCTAAAGCCTCTCTCTCTGTCCTGTCCTGAATAGGAAACAACATGTAGTTATTGGGTCCTAAAGCCTCTCTCTCTCCTGTCCTGAATAGGAAACAACATGTAGTTATTGGGTCTTAAAGCCTCTCTCTCTCTCTCCTGTCCTGGATAGGAAACAACATGTAGTTATTGGATCCTAAAGCCTCTCTCTCTCTCTGTCCTGTCCTGGATAGGAAACAACATGTAGTTATTGGGTCTTAAAGCCTCTCTCTCTCTCTCTCTCCTGTCCTGGATAGGAAACAACATGTAGTTATTGGGTCTTAAAGCCTCTCTCTCTCTCTCTCTCCTGTCCTCGATAGGAAACAACATGTAGTTATTGGATCCTAAAGCCTCTCTCTCTCTTTCTCTCCTGTCATGGATAGGAAACAACATGTAGTTATTGGATCCTAAAGCCTCTCTCTCTCTCTCCTGTCATGAATAGGAAACATGTAGTTATTGGATCCTAAAGCCTCTCTCTTCTGTCCTGGATAGGAAACAACATGTAGTTATTGGATCCTAAAGCCTCTCTCTCTCTCTCTCCTGTCCAGGATAGGAAACAACATGTAGTTATTGGGTCCTAAAGCCTCTCTCTCTCTCTCCTGTTATGAATAGGAAACAACATGTAGTTATTGGATCCTAAAGCCTCTCTCTCCTGTCCTGGATAGGAAACAACATGTAGTTATTGGATCCTAAAGCCTCTCTCTCTCTCCTGTCCTGGATAGGAAACAACATGTAGTTATTGGGTCCTAAAGCCTCTCTCTCTCTCCTGTCCTGGATAGGAAACAACATGTAGTTATTGGATCCTAAAGCCTCTCTCTCTCTCCTGTCCTGGATAGGAAACAACATGTAGTTATTGGGTCTTAAAGCCCCTCTCTCTCTCCTGTCCTGGATAGGAAACAACATGTAGTTATTGGGTCCTAAAGCCCCTCTCTCTCTCCTGTCCTGGATAGGTAACAACATGTAGTTATTGGGTCCTAAAGCCCCTCTCTCTCTCCTGTCCAGGATAGGTAACAACATGTAGTTATTGGGTCCTAAAGCCTCTCTCTCTCCTGTCCTGGATAGGAAACAACATGTAGTTATTGGATCCTAAAGCCTCTCTCTCTCTCCTGTCCTGGATAGGAAACAACATGTAGTTATTGGGTACTAAAGCCTCTCTCTCTCTCTCCTGTCCTGGATAGGAAACAACATGTAGTTATTGGGTCCTAAAGCCTCTCTCTCTCCTGTCCTGAATAGGAAACAACATGTAGTTATTGGGTCTTAAAGCCTCTCTCTCTCTCTCTCCTGTCCTGAATAGGAAACAACATGTAGTTATTGGATCCTAAAGCCCCTCTCTCTCTCCTGTCCTGAATAGGAAACAACATGTAGTTATTGGATCCTAAAGCCTCTCTCTCTGTCCTGTCCTGAATAGGAAACAACATGTAGTTATTGGGTCCTAAAGCCTCTCTCTCTCCTGTCCTGAATAGGAAACAACATGTAGTTATTGGGTCTTAAAGCCTCTCTCTCTCTCTCCTGTCCTGAATAGGAAACAACATGTAGTTATTGGATCCTAAAGCCTCTCTCTCTCCTGTCCTGGATAGGAAACAACATGTAGTTATTGGATCCTAAAGCCTCTCTCTCTCTCTCTCCTGTCCTGGATAGGAAACAACATGTAGTTATTGGATCCTAAAGCCTCTCTCTCTCCTGTCCTGGATAGGAAACAACATGTAGTTATTGGGTCCTAAAGCCTCTCTCTCTCTCTCCTGTCCTGGATAGGAAACAACATGTAGTTATTGGGTCCTAAAGCCTCTCTCCCTCTCTCCTGTCCTGAATAGGAAACAACATGTAGTTATTGGATCCTAAAGCCTCTCTCTCTCTCTCTCTCTCCTGTCCTGGATAGGAAACAACATGTAGTTATTGGGTACTAAAGCCTCTCTCTCTCTCTCTCTCTCTCTCTCTCCTGTCCTCGATAGGAAACAACATGTAGTTATTGGGTCCTAAAGCCTCTCTCTCTGTCCTGGATAGGAAACAACATATAGTTATTGGATCCTAAAGCCTCTCTCTTCTGTCCTGGATAGGAAACAACATGTAGTTATTGGGTCCTAAAGCCCCTCTCTCTCTCCTGTCCTGGATAGGAAACAACATGTAGTTATTGGGTCCTAAAGCCCCTCTCTCTCTCCTGTCCTGGATAGGAAAGAACATGTAGTTATTGGATCCTAAAGCCTCTCTCTCCTGTCCTGGATAGGAAACAACATGTAGTTATTGGATCCTAAAGCCTCTCTCTCTCTCCTGTCCTGGATAGGAAACAACATGTAGTTATTGGGTCCTAAAGCCTCTCTCTCTCTCCTGTCCTGGATAGGAAACAACATGTAGTTATTGGATCCTAAAGCCTCTCTCTCTCTCCTGTCCTGAATAGGAAACAACATGTAGTTATTGGGTCCTAAAGCCTCTCTCTCTCCTGTCCTGAATAGGAAACAACATGTAGTTATTGGGTCTTAAAGCCTCTCTCTCTCTCTGTCCTGTCCTGAATAGGAAACAACATGTAGTTATTGGATCCTAAAGCCTCTCTCTCTCCTGTCCTGAATAGGAAACAACATGTAGTTATTGGGTCTTAAAGCCTCTCTCTCTCTCTCTCTCTCCTGTCCTGAATAGGAAACAACATGTAGTTATTGGATCCTAAAGCCTCTCTCTCTCCTGTCCTGAATAGGAAACAACATGTAGTTATTGGGTCCTAAAGCCTCTCTCTCTCCTGTCCTGAATAGGAAACAACATGTAGTTATTGGGTCTTAAAGCCTCTCTCTCTCTCTCCTGTCCTGAATAGGAAACAACATGTAGTTATTGGATCCTAAAGCCTCTCTCTCTCCTGTCCTGGATAGGAAACAACATATAGTTATTGGGTCCTAAAGCCTCTCTCTCCTGTCCTGAATAGGAAACAACATGTAGTTATTGGATCCTAAAGCCTCTCTCTCTCCTGTCCTGGATAGGAAACAACATGTAGTTATTGGGTCCTAAAGCCTCTCTCTCTCTGTCCTGTCCTGGATAGGAAACAACATGTAGTTAATGGATCCTAAAGCCTCTCTCTCTCGCTCTCTCCTGTCCTGGATAGGAAACAACATGTAGTTATTGGGTACTAAAGCCTCTCTCTCTCTCTCTCTCTTTCCTGTCCTCGATAGGAAACAACATGTAGTTATTGGATCCTAAAACCTCTCTCTCTTTCTCTCCTGTCATGGATAGGAAACAACATGTAGTTATTGGGTCCTAAAGCCTCTCTCTCTCTGTCCTGTCCTGGATAGGAAACAACATGTAGTTAATGGATCCTAAAGCCTCTCTCTCTCTCTCTCTCCTGTCCTGGATAGGAAACAACATGTAGTTATTGGGTACTAAAGCCTCTCTCTCTCTCTCTCTCTTTCCTGTCCTCGATAGGAAACAACATGTAGTTATTGGGTCCTAAAGCCCCTCTCTCTCTCCTGTCCTGGATAGGAAACAACATGTAGTTATTGGGTCCTAAAGCCTCTCTCTCTCTCCTGTCCTGAATAGGAAACAACATGTAGTTATTGGGTCTTAAAGCCCCTCTCTCTCTCCTGTCCTGGATAGGAAACAACATGTAGTTATTGGATCCTAAAGCCTCTCTCTCTCTCCTGTCCTGGATAGGAAACAACATGTAGTTATTGGGTCCTAAAGCCCCTCTCTCTCTCCTGTCCTGGATAGGAAACAACATGTAGTTATTGGGTCCTAAAGCCTCTCTCTCTCTCCTGTCCTGAATAGGAAACAACATGTAGTTATTGGATCCTAAAGCCTCTCTCTCTCCTGTCCTGAATAGGAAACAACATGTAGTTATTGGGTCTTAAAGCCTCTCTCTCTCTCTCCTGTCCTGAATAGGAAGCAACATGTAGTTATTGGATCCTAAAGCCTCTCTCTCTCCTGTCCTGAATAGGAAACAACATGTAGTTATTGGGTCTTAAAGCCTCTCTCTCTCTCTCTCTCCTGTCCTGAATAGGAAACAACATGTAGTTATTGGATCCTAAAGCCTCTCTCTCTCCTGTCCTGAATAGGTAACAACATGTAGTTATTGGGTCCTAAAGCCTCTCTCTCTCCTGTCCTGGATAGGAAACAACATGTAGTTATTGGATCCTAAAGCCTCTCTCTCTCTCTGTCCTGTCCTGGATAGGAAACAACATGTAGTTATTGGGTCTTAAAGCCTCTCTCTCTCTCTCTCTGTCCTGGATAGGAAACAACATGTAGTTATTGGGTCCTAAAGCCTCTCTCTCTCTCTCCTGTCCTGAATAGGAAACAACATGTAGTTATTGGATCCTAAAGCCCCTCTCTCTCTCCTGTCCTGGATAGGAAACAACATGTAGTTATTGGGTCCTAAAGCCTCTCTCTCCTGTCCTGGATAGGAAACAACATGTAGTTATTGGATCCTAAAGCCCCTCTCTCTCCTGTCCTGGATAGGAAACAACATGTAGTTATTGGGTCCTAAAGCCCCTCTCTCTCCTGTCCTGGATAGGAAACAACATGTAGTTATTGGGTCCTAAAGCCTCTCTCTCTCTCCTGTCCTGGATAGGAAACAACATGTAGTTATTGGGTCCTAAAGCCTCTCTCTCTCCTGTCAGGTCGTGACACTGGTGTGTGTGGGGGGTTCTGGCTGTCAGGTCGTGATACTGGTGTGTGTGCGGGGGTTCTGGCTGTCAGGTCATGATACTGGTGTGTGTGGGGGGTTCTGGCTGTCAGGTCGTGATACTGGTGTGTGTGGGGGGTTCTGGCTGTCAGGTCGTGATACTGGTGTGTGTGCGGGGGTTCTGGCTGTCAGGTCATGATACTGGTGTGTGTGGGGGGTTCTGGCTGTCAGGTCGTGATACTGGTGTGTGTGGGGGGGTTCTGGCTGTCAGGTCGTGATACTGGTGTGTGTGGGGGGGTTCTGGCTGTCAGGTCGCAATACTGGTGTGTGTGGGGGGTTCTAGCTGTCAGGTCGTGATACTGGTGTGTGTGCGGGGGTTCTGGCTGTCAGGTCGTGATACTGGTGTGTGTGGGGGGGTTCTGGCTGTCAGGTCGTGATACTGGTGTGTGGGGGGTTCTGGCTGTCAGGTCGTGATACTGGTGTGTGTGGGGGGGTTCTGGCTGTCAGGTCGTGATACTGGTGTGTGTGGGGGGTTCTGGCTGTCAGGTCGTGATACTGGTGTGTGGGTGGGGGGGGGGGGGGGGGGGGGTGTTCTGGCTGTCAGGTCGTGATACTGGTGTGTGGGTGGGGGGGGGGGGGGGTTCTGGCTGTCAGGTCGCAATACTGGTGTGTGTGGGTGGGGGGATTCTGGCTGTCAGGTCGTGATACTGGTGTGTGTGATGGTGACTATAGCGGGACACAGAGCGATTCTATTCCAAGCTAACAGTGTGTGTGTGTGTGTAAATATGGACCCATGCATTAACGGTATATGGTGTGTGTACTGTGTGCGTACATGGAGGAGGACATCATTGGAGGGACAGTGACCGGGTCGTAGGAGGGACAGTGACCGGGTCGTAGGAGGGACAGTGACCGGGTCGTAGGAGGGACAGTGACCGGGTCGCAGGAGGGACAGTGACCGGGTCGCAGGAGGGACAGTGACCGGGTCGCAGGAGGGACAGTGACCGGGTCGCAGGAGGGACAGTGACCGGGTCGTAGGAGGGACAGTGACCGGGTCGTAGGAGGGACAGTGACCGGGTCGTAGGAGGGACAGTGACCGGGTCGTAGGAGGGACAGTGACCGGGTCGTAGGAGGGACAGTGACCGGGTCGTAGGAGGGACAGTGACCGGGTCGTAGGAGGGACAGTGACCGGGTCGTAGGAGGCACAGTGACCGGGTCGTAGGAGGCACAGTGACCGGGTCGTAGGAGGGACAGTGACCGGGTCGTAGGAGGCACAGTGACCGGGTCGTAGGAGGCACAGTGACCGGGTCGTAGGAGGGACAGTGACCGGGTCGTAGGAGGGACAGTGACCGGGTCGTAGGAGGGACAGTGACCGGGTCGTAGGAGGGACAGTGACCGGGTCGTAGGAGGGACAGTGACCGGGTCGCAGGAGGGACAGTGACCGGGTCGCAGGAGGGACAGTGACCGGGTCGCAGGAGGCACAGTGACCGGGTCGCAGGAGGGACAGTGACCGGGTCGCAGGAGGGACAGTGACCGGGTCGTAGGAGGCACAGTGACCGGGTCGTAGGAGGCACAGTGACCGGGTCGTAGGAGGCACAGTGACCGGGTCGTAGGAGGGACAGTGACCGGGTCGTAGGAGGCACAGTGACCGGGTCGTAGGAGGCACAGTGACCGGGTCGTAGAAGGGACAACAGGACCTTTACTTTGCTTCATTGCTGACACTATAAAACTAGTGCTGCTTCTCTTTGTCTCCATTGAATGCAGCGTTAAGAGAGCAGTATGTGGGGAGATAAGAGTTCCAGGCTGCATTGAATGCAGCGTTAAGAGAGCAGTATGTGGGGAGATAAGAGTTCCAGGCTGCATTGAACTCTGATGACTCACTTGGGAGCTGTAGAAGGAAACTGAAGCAAATGAGCCAGTCTCACCTCTTTAGGAATGATTGGGCTTTTCCCATTGCTTCACGTGTTGCCGCTACACCTCTGTCTGAGCTGCAGTTGGAACGTGTTCGCAATGGTCCTAGAAAATCCCATTGTAATGCACTTAAAGCTGATGCTTAACTTGGGGTTAGTACTGGAACTCGCAGTTACTTAAAATCCTTGATATCCAGAACATTTGAGGAATTTGTAATTTTGGGGGTAAAGTGACACTCTGGTCTTCAGCAACTGGTTGTCATTGTTGGAATATCCTGGGCAGAGCTGCAAACTCACTGCAGGACGTCTGATTCCCAGTTCACCTTCAAACAGGAAATGATACAAGTCATTTTCTGAAGTGACCATTAACATTGGGTTGGTTTTTCTTCGTACTGTCTGATCCCAGGTGAATAGGCAGACCTTTCAACTGAAACTCTGTTTATTTGTAGCGTTTTAAAAAGCCTCTTTGTTCAACAAAATAGTTTCATCTTCCTTGGGTTCTGTAGATGAGACTGACGTAAGACGTTGCTGTCTGAAGAGCCTCTCGGTGCTTATGTGTTGGAGGATAGATGGGGAAGGGAGGACAGAGAGATGAAGGTGGCTCTGTTTCTCCTCTTCCATTTCCTCTCCTCTCTTCAGTCTGTCTTCTGTTTCTAGAGAGGAGCACATGCAGGTTTCTTCTCCGTATGAGCTGAGAGCTTCCTGACTCTACTGTTTCCTCACTATACATTACCACTGGCTGAGAGCTTCCCTACTGTCTCCTCACTATACATTACCACTGGCTGAGAGCTTCCCTACTGTCTCCTCACTATACATTACCACTGGCTGAGAGCTTCCCTACTGTCTCCTCACTATACATTACCACTGGCTGAGAGGAGATGACTCTACTGTCTCCTCACTATACATTACCACTGGCTGAGAGCTTCCCTACTGTCTCCTCACTATACATTACCACTGGCTGAGAGGAGATGATTCTACTGTCTCCTCACTATACATTACCACTGGCTGAGAGGAGATGATTCTACTGTCTCCTCACTATACATTACCACTGGCTGAGAGGAGATGATTCTACTGTCTCCTCACTATACATTACCACTGGCTGAGAGGAGATGATTCTACTGTCTCCTCACTATACATTACCACTGGCTGAGAGGAGATGATTCTACTGTCTCCTCACTATACATTACCACTGGCTGAGAGGAGATGAAAGGGAGTGCCATGCTTTCAGCAACATCACTCTGTCTCTCTCTGTCTCTCTGTCTCTGTCTCTCATTTATATATATATATATACACTGCTCAAAAAAAATAAAGGGAACACTTAAACAACACAATGTAACTCCAAGTCAATCACACTTCTGTGAAATCAAACTGTCCACTTAGGAAGCAACACTGATTGACAATAAATTTCACATGCTGTTGTGCAAATGGAATAGACAAAAGGTGGAAATTATAGGCAATTAGCAAGACACCCCCATTAAAGGAGTGGTTCTGCAGGTGGTGACCACAGACCACTTCTCAGTTCCTATGCTTCCTGGCTGATGTTTTGGTTACTTTTGAATGCTGGCGGTGCTTTCACTCTAGTGGTAGCATGAGACGGAGTCTACAACCCACACAAGTGGCTCAGGTAGTGCAGCTCATCCAGGATGGCACATCAATGCGAGCTGTGGCAAGAAGGTTTGCTGTGTCTGTCAGCGTAGTGTCCAGAGCATGGAGGCGCTACCAGGAGACAGGCCAGTACATCAGGAGACGTGGAGGAGGCCGTAGAAGGGCAACAACCCAGCAGCAGGACCGCTACCTCCGCCTTTGTGCAAGGAGGAGCACTGCCAGAGCCCTGCAAAATGACCTCCAGCAGGCCACAAATGTGCAGACCGTGGAGGGCTGTTCTCCTTCAGCACGGCCACGGTGGGTTCTGGGAGGTCATCTGTTCTCCTTCAGCACGGCCACGGTGGGTTCTGGGAGGTCATCTGTTCTCCTTCAGCACGGCCACGGTGGGTTCTGAGAGGTCATCTGTTCTCCTTCAGCACGGCCACGGTGGGTTCTGAGAGGTCATCTGTTCTCCTTCAGCACGGCCACGGTGGGTTCTGGGAGGTCATCTGTTCTCCTTCAGCACGGCCACGGTGGGTTCTGGGAGGTCATCTGTTCTCCTTCAGCACGGCCATGTTGGGTTCTGAGAGGTCATCTGTTCTCCTTCAGCACGGCCATGTTGGGTTCTGAGAGGTCATCTGTTCTCCTTCAGCACGGCCACGGTGGGTTCTGGGAGGTCATCTGTGTGAGAGTGGCACGGCCACGGTGGGTTCTGAGAGGTCATCTGTGTGAGTGGCACGGCCACGGTGGGTTCTGAGAGGTCATCTGTGTGAGAGTGGCCGGGGAGGTTCTGATAGCTTCCTCTAGCTCTGACCCTTGACTAGAGTGCTTTCATCACAGGGCCATCGGACACACGGACACAAGTGGCCACTTCAGAGCCGGGTCCCAAATTAGAGAGGGGGACTGGAAGAGGCTGGGAGAGAAGAGTGGAGAGGAAGGGTGATGAAATGGTGAGTCAGTCTCTTGTTCCCTCGCCATCTTTTCTCTCTCTCATGCTCTCACATTCCCTCTCTCACTGCTCTCTCTCTGATGACCAATGAGCTCACTCACATACACACACAGACAGGGAGAGGGGCAGTGAAAATAGAGAGAGAGAACATAGTGTGTCCTGGGTGGTCCTTGTGTAAGGCGATTGGGGCAGTAGGAATGCAGTGTTATGGATTAGAGTTTCCCTGCCTGCTTCTATGCCCAGCCGGTCCAGACCAGTCTCTCTCTCCTCCACAGTGAAGACATTATTACCCTGATCAAACACTGTCATCACAAAGCATGGAGAAGGAGTTGAGGAGGGGGGGGTCACAGCATAGCCTGCCAGCTAACACTAATACCACCTGACTGCCAATGCGACCCTGCTTAACAGATTTGGAGTGGGGGAATACAGGGTGCTGTGGGGGGTTGGTGGGAGTGGGCATTGAAGAGAGAGGGAGGTAGGAGGGATAGAAGGTTCTTTGAGAGTCTAGACTTTTTCTGTGGTGAGCTTCACCCAATAGTGAGGCACCCTTCTTATCCATGGAATGCTGAGGATGATGTGTGTGTGTGTTGGGGGGGACGGGGGACGGTGTTAGTCATTTCACAATACAGGACTGGTTCTGTGTTGGGATTCCACAAGTGATTCAACTGCATAGGCATCCCACACCGGTGTCATAGAAGTTCACAGGACTGCAAGCACACGTGTGTGTGTGTGTGTGTGTGTGTGTGTGTGTGTGTGTGTGTGTGTGTGTGTGTGTGTGTGTGTGTGTGTGTGTGTGTGTGTGTGTGTGTGTGTGTGTGTGTGTGTGTGTGTGTGTATACACATCAACCCATATCTGAGGGATTTTTTTAATGGGAGGAGAACTGACATGGGTTGGTTTATCTGATCTGAGATATCATCACCAGTGTATCAGGATCACTGAGGCCGTCTTATTATCCACATCCATTAACCTGATCCAACCAAGGCTTATTATCCACATCCATTAACCTGATCCAACCAAGGCTTATTATCCACATCCATTAACCTGATCCAACCAAGGCTTATTATCCACATCCATTAACCTGATCCACCCAAGGCTTCTTAACCTGATCCAACCAAGGCTTATTATCCACATCCATTAACCTGATCCAACCAAGGCTTATTATCCACATCCATTAACCTGATCCAACCAAGGCTTATTGTCCACATCCATTAACCTGATCCAACCAAGGCTTATTATCCACATCCATTAACCTGATCCAACCAAGCTTATTCCACATCCATTACCTGATCCACCAAGGCTTATTATCCACATCCATTAACCTGATCCAACCAAGGCTTATTATCCACATCTATTAACCTGATCCAACAAGGCTTATTATCCACATCCTTACCCTGATCCAACCAAGGCTTATTATCCACATCCATTAACCTGATCCAACCAAGGCTTATTATCCACATCCATTAACCTGATCCAACCAAGGCTTATTATCCACATCCATTAACCTGATCCAACCAAGGCTTATTATCCACATCCATTAACCTGATCCAACCAAGGCTTATTGTCCACATCCATTAAACTGATCCAACCAAGGCTTATTATCCACATCCATTAACCTGATCCAACCAAGGCTTATTATCCACATCCATTAACCTGATCCAACCAAGGCTTATTATCCACATCCATTAACCTGATCCAACCAAGGCTTATTATCCACATCCATTAACCTGATCCAACCAAGGCTTATTATCCACATCCATTAACCTGATCCAACCAAGGCTTATTATCCACATCCATTAACCTGATCCAACCAAGGCTTATTATCCACATCCATTAACCTGATCCAACCAAGGCTTATTGTTCTTTAAGACCCCACATTTGTCAACTGATCTGTGACACTTTATTTGAACTGTACATCACAACAGTGTCACAAATCATTTACGGTAAGTAGCTAGATTTACAAAAGGGGATGTTGTAGTCACCAGAGGTTTAGTGGTTACAGTGCCTGTGAGAAGGCTTTCATTGCAGAAGCAGTGTGTGTTGTAACATTAGCTACGCATCGGTGCACCGAGACAAGTAATGACACATAGAGGAACAGCTAGATGATGACTCACTTCCTGGGACAGTCAGTGTGGAGACAGCCTGTGGCAGAGATCACCGTCTCTTTCCAACAGAGCGAGAGAGAGTGTGTGTGTGTCACTGTCTTTCTGTGGGCACAGCTTGTTAGCAGCCACAAATGGAAGAAGAACGCTCATACAGACAAACACATCCAGACACACACACACACACACACACACACACACACACACACACACACACGCACGCATGCACAAACACACAGACACACACACGCATCCAGACACACACGCACGCTCACACACAACCTGCAACAACCCTCTCAATGACCTCGGTGTGTCTGGAGGCGTGTGTGTGTGTGTGTGTGTGTGTGTGTGTGTGTGTGTGTGTGTGTGTGTGTGTGTGTGTGTGTCTGTGTGTGTCTGTGTGTGTCTGTGTGTGCTTATATATAGGACTGTTCTGCCACTCATAGAAACCAGGCAATTAGCCAAGTAAGCATTGAGCACAGCAAGCTAATGGTGGACAGCTGCAGTGTCAACAACAAGTGAATAATGATGTCCTTCAGAAGATTTTTTTTATCAGGATTTTAAATGGATTTAATTAGCCCGAATGCCTCATTGCCAAAACCTAATGAAGCATATTATATAGCATTCATCTAATATTATTGCTAAATGTTTTCTTCATGAAGATTTAAAATGCTGGACTACCAGTATTCTACCCATTTAATTCATCAAAAGTAACGTCAGATAATTATCAGTCAGTCAGTGACTAAGGAGCTGTATCTGTCAGATACTGACTGCTTATAAAGATCTGACGTTCATTTACTCTCTGACCAAGAGAGACCGCGTCTTACTGCCTACATCCAGAACAATGTTAATAACAAACAGGATTTTTAACGTTACCGTTATCTTACCATAAACATCTCACATCTCCAGAAGTCTCTCATCCTTCCATTTAAGAAACCAAAAAAAACAATCCTCTCGCTCCAAAGTTGACGTAACTGTACGTTCTGGCCGCAGCTGGATCGGAGGAGGTACTCGATGCAGGCCTACTTGTCGAAGCAATCAGTTAACTCAGGAGGTGAATAGGGGTTTAATGAGTTCAGCAAAGCGAATAATTGGTACAAATATTCATTAAGGACGTTAGAAGGGCTGAGATTGAATGTGAAGGAGCGCTAATTTAACATGATTATAACTTTTCTCTTTTCTACTCCATCAAATTGAGCTGCAATGAGGAAGCCCTTATTGGTAATTAGGACCACCGCGGTAATGGTAGCGCGTTTGGCAAGTTTCTGAGTGTCACAGGGTTTCACTGCAGATTGGATAATGATTCAACGAATAGATTGTCAAATGTGTGTGTGTGTGTATGCTTACAAGCATACGTACATGGCTTGCGAAAGTATTCACCCCCCTTGGCATTTTTCCTATTTTGTTGCCTTACACCTGGAATTAAATTGATTTTTGGGGGGGTTTGTATCATTTGATTTACACAACATGCTCACACTTTAAAGATGCAAAATAGTTTTTATTGTCTATCAAACAAGAATTAAGACAAAAAAATAAAATATATTGTATTTACTATTTTAATTACGTTGGTAACCAGTTTTCGAATAGCAATAAGGCACCTCGGGAGTTTGTGGTAAATGGCCAATATACCACGGCTAGGACAGTATCCAGGCACTCCGCGTTGCATCGTGCTTAAGAACAGCCCTTAGCCGTGGTATATTGGCCATATACCACACCCCCTCGGGTCTGATTGGTTAATAAATCATCTCTTACTGTATGCTATATATACATGTCATACAGTACATATGGTCCATAAACTGTCACATTTCTATATGAAAGTAAAAAAACTGTGTGTGTGTGTGTGTGTGTGTGTGTGTGTGTGTGTGGGTGTGTGTGTGTGTGAGAGGAGGAGGAAGGGAACAGATGGGGCACACTGCTGTTTTGAAGCTCCTCTTGATGACATCACATCAAGCCTCTGTGGCTTAATAGAAAGCACCATGGTCCCTGTCCCCTCCCTCCCCCTTGTCTCTTTCTCTGATAATATCTTGAGGGAATCAGAACAGCGAGGGGTTGTGTTGTGTGTGTGTGTGACAGGGGAGATGGGCTCTTTAGTGTGTTTGCTTGGCCTTTGTGTGTGATCGTTGATATGTCACCGCTGGAAACCCCTCTCTTAACACACACACACACTCATCATCACAGTAAACAGAACGCTCCCCCTGTGAGCTCAACTTGCCCCCGCGATGGGTGCTCTTTGCTCAGGAGCAGATGGCGTAGTGTGTGTGTGTGTGTGTGTGTATGTCTTGGAGTGGAAAGCCAATTCCCAACGTCTCTCCTTCCACCCCAAGCTCTTGTGTTTGCTACCTCCCACGTCTTACACAGCCACTGATTACTAAGAGTAAACAGACGAGACATCAACCTAGAACCCCATCCTACCACCCATTCTTAGACTGAATACTAACAAGTACATACCTCTCACATCCTACCACCCATTCTTTAGACTGAATACTAACAAGTACATACCTCTCACATCCTACCCACCCAGTCTCTAGACTGAATACTAACAAGTACATACCTCTCACATCCTACCACCCAGTCTTTAGACTGAATACTAACAAGTACATACCTCTCACATCCTACCACCCCTCTCTAGACTGAATACTACAGTACATACCTCTCACATCCTACCACCCAGTCTCTAGACTGGTACTACAAGTACATACCTCTCACATCCTACCACCCAGTCTCTAGACTGGATACTAACAAGTACATACCTCTCACATCTCAAATAACTATATTGTTCTTTGTTTCCTGGTCTTACGGTGCTGTATGGATACTAATGATTCCAGTGTACAGAGACACGTTGTTGATTGAGTTGTCATACTCAGGATCCTGACAAAACATTGACTAAGACGAGACGTAGAGAAGTTCATGTAGCTGTGAACTGTAGGTTGTGGTTTTGGGCCGTGTTCATTTTCTGAAGACTAACTAGCTGTTTGTCTGTTCTTATCACGGGGATATTGATATAGATTATAGTCTTACACAAAGATGATAACCCCTCATGCTTTGTTGACTCCATGTCACATTAAAGGAACTGATCGTAAATAACGGATATTTATATCACATCATCATTCAAATGTTGAGAGGTTGAATAACAACGACCCCGGGGAGAGAGAGACAAAGAGGGAGGGATGGAGGGTTGAGAGAGCGGGGAGGAGAGGGGAAACGGAGGCTGTGTGGACGAAGAGGAAGGATCTCTGTGTAAAAACAGCTCATTTGTTTCTAGGGTCATGGTGGTAAAAGCGAGGTGCCACTGTTAATGTGACAGGCAAATCGGCGTGACTACATTTTGGACACCTCAATAGCGTATGCAAAGAGGCAACCAGGAAACTGTAGAGAAAACAAGAATTTAGAAGCCTTGACGCCAATGGCTGACAATTAACTTCAGGGTTAGTCTACCCTGGTGTTCTGATGTAGGCTACTACAGTGTTTTGGACTGGTACATTCTACATAATGAAATGGACAACAAGTAATGTCATCTCTCTCGTGAACAATGTCATCTTAGATATATTTGAGCAGATGCTGTTGCCCAGAGTACATAGGGTTATGTACCTTGATTAATGGCACATCGACATTTTTTTTTTTTTTACCTAGACGGCTCAGGGATTCAAACCAGCAAACTTTTGGTTACCCAACGCTCTTTACTACTAGGCTACAACAGTATATCTACATCAGAACACACTCCCCCTACTAATTTGTAACAGCAAGTTTAGAATCGGATCATGAAATGCACATTAACATAATGTGTCAGCATAGGTGATGTAAAACTACAATGGTTTGACGTCACCATTTTGACTATTTCTAATGAGTGTTGCAGGGATATCTGAAGAATCAGCTCTGCTGGAGATGGTCTGATAGTGTTAGTGAGTGTTGCAGTGATATCTGAAGAATCAGCTCTGCTGGAGATGGTCTGATAGTGTTAGTGAGTGTTGCAGTGAATCTGAAGAATCAGCTCTGCTGGAGATGGTCTGATAGTGTTAGTGAGTGTTGCATTGATATCTGAGGAATCAGCTCTGCTGGAGATGGTCTGATAGGTTTTAGTGAGTGTGTGCAGTGATATCTGAGGAACCAGCTTTGCTGGAGAGGGTCTGATAGTGTTAGTGAGTGTTGCAGTGATATCTGAAGAATCAGCTCTGCTGGAGATGGTCTGATAGTGTTAGTGAGTGTGTGCAGTGATATCTGAAGAATCAGCTCTGCTGGAGATGGTCTGATAGTGTTAGTGAGTGTGTGCAGTGATATCTGAGGAATCAGCTCTGCTGGAGATGGTCTGATATTGTTAGTGAGTGTTGCAGTGATATCTGAGGAATCAGCTCTGCTGGAGAGGTCTGATAGTGTTAGTGAGTGTTGCAGTGATATCTGAAGAATCAGCTCTGCTGGAGAGGGTCTGATAGTGTTGTGAGTGTTGCAGTGATATCTGAAGAATCAGCTCGCTGGAGATGGTCTGATAGTGTTAGTGAGTGTTGCAGTGATATCTGAGGAATCAGCTCTGCTGGAGATGGTCTGATAGTGTTAGTGAGTGTGTGCAGGATACTGTGTTTATGTTGTACAGTGATCTGTTCTGGGCTATAGACCTGACAGCTCACATCAAGACATTGGCATATTTGCACCAGTAAGCAAACGCTCATGCGCCACACCATTGATACAGGTGCAGCCATACACACCACACCACACACAACCACACACACACACACACACACAACACACACACCACCACACACACACACACACACACACACACTGCATTATTCACATGCATGTTCACCATTAGTCACAGTGACAGAAACCCAGGCAGCATAGTTTCTGCATGACTGGAGGCTTGGATCGCACGCACGCACGCACACACGCACACACACAATCTCGCTCTCTCTTTCATGCATGCAGGGACACACACACAAACACAATTATGTTTATAATTAGTCCCTCAATGTGGATCTGGGCAAACTTGCTCTCCGTCTGACTGCACCCTGAAATCACACAGTGTAACTACCCCGAGAATGAGATCATGTGGCAATTCTCCACACACCTATATTAACAACCCCCCCCCATCTACACTAACACCCCCCCCCCCCCCCCATCTACACTCACAACCCCTCCCCCCCCCATCTACACTAACAACCCCCCACAGCTTACACCAACAACCCCCACCCAGCCTACACTAATAACCCCCCCACAGCCTACACTACACCCCCCACAGCCTACACTACAACCCCCACAGCCTACACTAAAACCCCCCATAGCCTACACTAATAACCCCCACAGCTACACACAACCCCCACAGCCTACACTAACAACCCCCCACAGCCTACAACTAACAACCCCCCATAGCCTACACTAACAAACCCCCCCCCCCCCCACAGCTACAACCAACACCCCCCACAGCCTACACTAACAACCCCCCACCTACCTAACTAACCAACCCCCCACAGCCTACACTAAAACCCTCCAAGCCTACACTAACACCCCCCCCACAGTCTACACTACAACCCCACACAGCCTACACTAACAACCCCCACAGCCTACACTATAACCCCCCACAGCCTACACTAATAACCCCCCATACCCCTACACTAACACCCACCCACATCCTACACTAACCCCCACAGCTACACTAATAACCCCCCACAGCCCACTACAACCCCCCACAGCCTACACTAACAACCCCCCCACAGCCTACACTAACAACCCCCCCACAAGCCCCCACCTAACAACCCACCCACAGCTCACTAACAACCCACCCACAGCCTACACTAACAACCCACCACAGCCTACACTAACAACCCCCCACAGCTACCTACAACCCCCCACAGCCTACACTAATAACCCCCCACAGCCTACACTATAACCCCCCCACAGCCTACACTACAACCCCCCACAGCCTACACTAATAACCCCCCCCCATAGCCTACACTAACAACCCCCCACAGCCTACACTAACAACCCACCACAGCCTACACTACAACCCCCCACAGCCTACACTAATAACCCCCCACAGCCTACACTAACAACCCACCCACAGCTACATTAACAACCCACCCCACAGCCTACACTACACACCCCCCACAGTCTACACTAACAACCCCCCACAGCCTACACTAACACCCCCCCACAGCCCTACACTAATAACCCCCCCCACAGCCTACACTAACAACCCCCCCACAGCCTACACTAATAACCCCCCCACAGCCTACACTAACAACCCCCCACAGCCTACACTAATAACCCCCCCACAGCCTACACTACAACCCCCCCACAGCCTACACTAACAACCCCCCACAGCAACACTAACAACCCCCCCACAGCCTACACTAACAACCCCCCACAGCCTACACTAATAACCCCCCCACAGCCTACACTAATAACCACCCCCACACCTACACTACAACCCCCATACGCTACACTAACAACCCCCCACAGCCTACACTAACAACCCCCCCACAGCCTACACTAATAACCCCCCCCCCTACACTAACACCCCCCCACAGCACCACTAATAACCCCCCCCACCAGCCTACACTAATACACCCCCACAGCCACACTAACAACCCCCCACAGCCTACATTAACAACCCCCATACGCTACACTAACAACCCCCCACAGCCTACACTAACAACCCACCACACGCCTACACTACAACCCCCCACAGCCTACACTAATAACCCCCCCACAAGCCTACACTAATAACCCCCCCACAGACTACACTAATAACCCCACCCCATAAGCTACACTAACAACCCCCCCACAGCCTACACTAACAACCCC